>NW_028258379.1:40124521-40280532 GCF_053883595.1 Heterocephalus glaber | reverse complement strand
ACGTACTCCAGCTGTGGGAAGGCAGCCAGAGGCTCCCATGCTGCTGGGAGGCCTGAGCTTCCCCACCCAGAGGAGAGGGGTGGCCAGGGGCCCACCGCCAGAGGACACTGCAGGAGGGGGCTCCACGCCTCCAAACTGAAACCAGTCGCCACAGAAGCGAGTGTAGAAGGTGCACTCAGGGACAGCGCACTCAGGGACGGCGCACTCAGGGACGGCACACTCAGGGACGGCACACTCAGCCCACCGGAATCACTCACACGCAGTGGTTTCATGGAGGCCCGCCCAGGCCCTGCCGCTGGAGCTCCTGAGCAGCTGCCTGCACTACGCCTGGAGGGACAAGCCCCCTGGACCCGAGACGGGGAGACCTTGGGGAGACCTTGGCCAGCCGGGTCTCAAGAGCCAGCGGCCCAGCCAGCCTCCCACCACACGTGTCCCAGCCCGGCCCAGGACCACAGGGCCCTCCAGGGACACACTCGCCCACAGCCCCACACCTGATGGCCGGAACCTGGGGCAGCATCAGACAGCTGGCTGAGCCCACTGAGCTGGGCCACTGTGTCCCCCGAAAACAGTCAGTCCCTGCCACGAGGACCCCGCTCTGGAGGGAGTCCAGCCACAGTGCAGCCCTCGGGAAGCCAGTGGAGGCCTCTGCACACTTGTCCTGCACCCTGGCGTGGTCTCTGCAGAGGGCAGCCTCCGTACCCCACCCTTAGCAGAGCCCCGAGACCCCAGTGTTAGGCTAGTGACCCAGCAGCTCACTCAACAGCGAGATTGGGCGGGGCCTCCAGAGGCCAGTGGAAGCCTCTGCTTTTGCAACTGTGGACCCAGATGACTCCCTCAGTGCAGCGTGTCCCTTCCCTTCCAGGGGAGAACCCACGGGAGGCAGGACCAGAAATGGCAACACAAAACAAGAGCACAAAAACAAAACAAAATGAGCGCCTTGCCTGGCAATGGGTGGTCAGACCTCAGCACAGGGACAGAGGGCTGGCTGTGCACCCTCCCAGGGCTCGGGCCCAGAGCACCGCAGGACAGAAATCAGCCCTGCCTGGCCACAGCCCTCCCGCGCGGCCTGGGCTGGCTCCCTGGTAACAGGGCCGGGTGAGGGGCTCAGTGTCACTGCCCTGCTGGGCAGCTCCTGCCACCCACTGCCCCACGTGGACCCTGCAGGTGCACGTGCTCCCCAGAGGCAGTGGCTTCCCCGAGCCCTGGGCCTCCCAGCCATGCACATTCCACACAGGCTGTGCGTGGGCGGTTACCCAGGTGCACCGTCACATCGTGTACCGGCTCTGCAGGCGCCCGGCAGGGTCCTCTGGGCCCACAGCGCAGTGTGCGCTCCCCGGGGAAAGGCGCCTTGCAGAGCACCGGCTGCGGGAGAGAGGCCATGGCTGCGCCCAGGTGCCCTTGCCTCGGCACCCACACAGGCCAGCCGTCAGCCTGGTGTCACCCACACTTCACTCACGGCCACGCCCAGGAGTGAAACCTGTGCCCTTCAAGATATGTTACTCTAACCAATGTGCCTACTCAGAAGATGGGCTGAAGGTTAAAGTAATTTCCTGTTGATTTATTAGTGAAAAGAAATGTTTCAAATTTCAAACAGCAATTTAACATGAAAATAAAATAAGGGAATAAAACTGGTGAAAATAGGAGGGTAAAACTGCTGCCACATAAGCAGCCATGCCAAGGGAAATCCAGTGACAGCAAGCCTGAGCCGCCGGCCACCCTGAGGGGGCTCAGGACTCTGCTGCAGGTGACAGCTCTTTCAGGAGGCCAAGAGGACACCAACGCCCAGGAGCCGAGTGACTCATGTCCCCACCAAGCGCAGCAGAGGTGCCCGAAACCTCGGCCTGGGCCCCACCCCCTGGTGTCCAGTGCAGGCCAGGCAGGCTTCACGGCACCTGAAGCTGGGAGGACCGAGTCCCACCACTGCCCAGCAGGACAGACGGTCGGCAGCTCAGGAGCCGCCGGGCCAGCATGCGCACAGTCTGTGACAGATGCACAGGACCAAGGGAGCCCAGAGGGAGAGGGCAGAGTCCACCACTGGTCCCTGCCCAGGACAGACCTGGCACGAGGCGCACGCTCGCCCAAGCTCCCTCCCTGCCTGTGGAGGGGGAGCAGGAGGCCTGGTGCTGTCACGTGAGCTCCCCAGGTGGAAGGAAGTAAGGAACCAACCCTCCTTTCTGCAGAGGTCCCAGGCTCGCTGACTCCTGCCAAGTAAAGTTTTCAGGACGCGTCAGTAAGAAGCACAGAGGGTTTATCAGGCAGGTTTGGGACTGCATCAAGGATGAGCATGGCGGCGCACACCTGTAATCGCAGCTCTTGGGAGGCAGAGCCAGGAGGATTGCCATGGGTTTGAGGCTAGCTCGGGCTACACAGTGAGTTCAGGGCCAACCTGAGATACAAAGCGAGACCCTATCTCAAAAAACAAAAACAGGGCTGGGGATTTAGCTCAGTGGTTCCCCGGTACCAAAACAACAACAACAAAAAGTACAGTGAGGCGCTCAGAGAAACAAGACTTGAGATGTGCTGTTTCCTGGGGCAGGGCCAGCTGTGCTGCTCTTGGAGGGGTGGAAACCTGCAGCAGGTGCCCACCCCCAGGGCACTGGCCTGTTCTACAGGTGTGGGCAGTCTTGGGGGGGTAGGTAATTAAAGCGACCTTTGGATTCGCTCTGCCTGCTCCTCTATCTCAGGATCATCCTGCCCTTAACAATGAAGCCCATGAGGACTCAGTGCTCCTGAGGAATCAGGTGTGCCGGGTCAGGTCGGGCAGGAGCCTGAATTTACCCAAAGGAATGCCAATGTGGATCACCTTGGGAAACTTCGCTGGGTCCTGGAAGCTACAGTCTTCTGGGTCAGGGATTTAGCTCAGTGGTTCCGCCGCCTGCTTCACAAGTGAAAGGTCCTGAGTTCGACCCCCAGTACTTAAAAAAAAAAAGTACAATCTTCAGTTCTTGTCTCCTTTCTGGCTTTTTTTCTATCCTACCTCAGTGGCACATGCCTGTAATCTCAGCCACTCAGGAGGCTGAGGCAGGAGGATCACAAGTTCAAGGATAGCCTGGGCAACTTATCAAGACTTTGTCTCAAAAACAGAAAGGGGGCCAGGGATTTAGCTCAGTGGTTTTGCTGCCTGCTGCACAAGCTTAAGGACCCAAGTTCGATCCCTGGTACCAAAAACAAACTCTTCTCAACCTCTGGCAGCTTTAGCTCACAGGATTCTAAGGTCGCGTCCACACTCTCTAGCAGTGTGCAGGCCTGGGCTCCATCCCCAGCACAGTGAGGGGGAAAAAGCTGCCCTGAGAAGCCCTAGACGGGGCGGGGCGAGGAGGTGGAGCAACCCATCTCAGCTCCCACTCCCAGGGCACCAGGCCCGAGGTAAACTGAGCCACCAAACAAGAGCCCAGAAGAGGCTGAGGGCAAAGCCGGCGACAGCGTGCCCTGCCCCTCGGTGCCCGAAGCAAGTGGAACGCCAGTAGGACGCCGAGGCGGCGCCCAGTCCCTGTGGAGGCCCCAACCGCCTCCTCTGCTCTGGCACCGCTTCTGGGCTCTGGGTCGTCAGCGCTAACGGTGGTCAGTACACGGAGCTTCCCAGGTGGTCACCGCGAGATCATCGACACAGACCAGGCCCAGAATGACGAGATGAGCGCTCGTCACAGGGTGGGGGAGGCCGCGCCTCATCTGCAGCTCTGAGAACAGCTGCGCCGCCCTGGGGCCTTCAGGCTCGCCACCAGTCAGACAAAGGCGGCCCGCGGGGGCCGCCGTGACCACGGAGGACAGGGTTCCGGAGCCGCGGCCCTCGGTTCACCGCGCTTTCACAGCCAGCTTCTCCTAAGCAGCGGAAGCCCTCAGCCAGCCGCGGGTTCCCAGGACTCAGGTTCCCAGGCAGAATCCCTGGCGGGTGCTGGGCCCGCCCGCTGAGTCCGGAAGACCTGGGGAGGCCCGCCCAGCCCTGGGCCGCGGGCCGGAACCCCCAGGGCCAAGGTCTCAGGCTTCGCCTGGGCCCCAGCCCCTGACCCGGCAGGCGCGGCGGAGCCTCCGGTCCTTCTCCTCTGCAGGGTGGGGTGAGCGCCTGCTGCCTCCGGAGGCGCTGCTGTCTGCACACAGCGGCCCAGGCCCGCCCACCCGCCTCCCCGGGCTCTCGGGCCCAGACGGCCCAGTCCCAATCCTCCCAGCACACCGGGCACGTCTAGGCTCCGAAGCCAGGCCCCATCGGCTTCGAACCTCTTTTTGTGTTTGCTTGTCTTTTGCTAGTTGAACCTCAGGGCCTCACACCTGAGAGGCAAGGACTGCACCACCGAGCTACAACCCCAGCCCTCAAGATACACTTCTCGGGCCGGGGATGTAGCTCAGTGGTGCCACCGCCCGCCTCGCAAGCTCAAGGTCCCGAGTTCGATGCCTGGTACCAAAAACAAACAAACCCTTCTCAACCTCTGGCAGCTTTAGCTCACGGGAGTCTAAGGTCGAGTCCGCGTGTCAGAGTCCAGCTGCGCTGCGGCGCGGTCCTGGCTCCCCGCCCTCTGCATCGCGAACCCAGCGATGGGACACCGGGCCAGCGCCTCGGGAGCGGCACAGGGTCCTGGGTGGCGCACAGTGGAGAGTGGCTCCGCGCCGCCCCGTGTGCCCAAAGCAGCCCCGCCGATCCCCACTCCCCACGCCGGGGGCCGCACTGCACGGCGAGCACACGTCCTGTTCAGCTGGGCTCGGGAGGCCGAGGCAGGTGGGCCGCCGAAAGTTCAAAGCCATTCTGGGCTACGCAGCGAGCTCAAGCCAGCTTGACACAGCGAGGTCCGCCTCGAAAAGAAAACCCTGTCCCGCGACTTTGTGGGGGACAGCGGGCAGAGGCTAGGGCAGCGGGGGACGTGGCAAGCTCCAGGCTGAGAGCAGCGCCCCGCCCCGCCCTGTCCTCTGGCCCCGCCGAGGCGAACGGCGCCCCTGACCTCCCTCCGACGTCTCGGGAGCCGCCTCCGCGCTCAGCCGGGTTTCCGAGGAGTCCGGAGCTCACGTGCCTTGGCCCGGTCCAGAGCCGCCGGGCGGGGTCGCGGGCGGCCCAGGCGAAGTGCGGAAGGACTGGCCCGGGCCGGGAGCGGTCCCCGCACCTCCGCCGGCTCCCGGCCCCCGAGGGACTACACCACCGCTCCAACCGCCCCGCAGGGCGCAGGGCGGGCGGGGCCGGCACGCACCTCCTTGTCCGGGACCCACGGCGGCTCCTCCAGGCCGAACGGGCTCCCGAAGGCGCGGTGCTCGGGCACCATGCGCAGCCCACTGGGCGAGCGCACCAGCTTCTTGGCGTCGCGGCGCGCGGCCACCCCCGAGGACATGTCGCCACCTCAGCCCTCGCGCCACCGCCCGCACTCGCCTGCACCCCTCCGACGGCCCGACCCGAGTGGCTGACAGCGACGACGCCCAATCACCAAGCCGCGCTCCGAGGCTTGGCCAATCGAGGCTAAGTCTCCATCCCATCACGGTCCCTTCCAATCCACATAAGGGCCCCACCCCTACCACCCCGAGGTCGGCCACCAATCGGCGGTGAGGGCCGGCTTGGGCGCGGTTCGCCGCTCTCGGGACGACTTCGACTTTGGATTGGTTAATTCGTCAAGCCACGTAGGCGTCGCTTTCTTTCTGATTGGTACGGACGACTCAGGACACCCGGCGTTCATTGGAAGAGAAGGCTGAGAGGGGCGGGACGGCGCGAAGAGGCGAGCGGAGCGCGAGCGAGGTGTGGCGCGGGCCCTTAGTCTCGGGACTTCGGGGGAACTTGGGCCTCCGCGGCGGGCGGGAGGCTACGCCGGAGCCGACCGGGAAGGCGGGCCGGGGTCAGGGCGTCAGGGCGCGGGCGCGCGGGTCTCTTGCCGAACCGCCCCGGCCCCCGAGGCCCTTCGGCTGCTTTGGCCCGGGTTTGCTGCGGTACCGGCGCGGGGCGATTGAACCCGGAGCCTTTGACCCCGGTCTCACGAAGTCGCCGACGTTTCCCGGGCTGGGCTCGAACTCGCAGCCCTCCCGCCCCAGCCCGCGCAGCTTGCTCGAGGGGGAGCCCCAGACTCGCCCGCCCCGCCCAGAGTCCTACAGTCCAGGGCACCCGGCCGCTGATCGGGCCCCAGCGGCGCCCCGGGCCGGGCCGGCCTCCGAGTTCTCCCTGCTGCTCCCTCGGTCCAGGCCGCCACGGCCGCCGGCGCCCTTATCCGACGTCAGCCGCCCCGCGCCGCCCCGGGCCTGCCGCGCTCCGGGGTGGGCACTGGGGCCTAGGCAGCGCGTCCTGGAGCCCAGCTTCCATCTGCCCGCTCGAGAGCGGGCGGCTCCTGTGACCCGGGCCGAGTCACCAACAGGCAGGCGCCCCTCCCAGGTCTCCATAGAGACGCCCTGGGGGACACCTGGGCGCCGCGGTTTGTCTGCCGACGGCTCAGGGCCGAGACCCGGGACCTGGGCGTGGCTGTGGCCTGAGCTGGGCTTCTGAGCTGCCCGCCCCTTGCTGGCCCTGACAGCGCCCCAGCCCAGCGCCCACGACGGAGGCACCTACACCCGCCTGGGCCCGGGAAGCCCGTCACCCACGAGGACATGGAGTTGGACCAGCTGGACCTGAACCCCAGGACCCTCGCGGCCGCGAAGAGAGGTGGGCTCCCTCCTCCCGGGAGAGCGCTGTGCAGAGACCAGAGGCTCGAGGAAGACAGGGCCCGGCCGGCCTGGGGCCCTGATCCGAGGGACACCGAGGGTTGTGGGCAGGAGAGGCCGGACTCCCGCCCGAGGCCGCTGCCCACTGCCCTCCCAGTCCGCCCGAGTTCACAGCTGCTGCTTCCGGTGCTGGCTGGGCGGTGCGGAGTGGGCGGGGCCTTTGCACCGAGCTCTCCAGCTCTTCTCACTCACTCTTCCGAGACAAGGCGCCCACTGCGCTCCCCGCCGCCCCTCCGAGTGCTGAAGGGTGGGCGCTCCCCGCGTGTGTGCTCCCCGTGCAGGGCTGTGGTCCTGGTGCTCCCTCCGGGCCCCGCGTGTCTGTGGGCTGCTGGACCCCGAATACCGTCCAGTGCCAGGCAGGACTCTGCCGTCCCGCCAATCCATCCTTGGTGTGGCGTCCTGGCCTCCTGCTCAGCCCTCGGGGTCACAGAAAGACTGCTGCAGTGTAGGGACCGAGGGGAACAGGCCTGACCTCCCCTCGCGCCAGCCAGGGCCCTGCTGCTGGGAGCCGGGCGGCCCGGCAGAGCCTCCCTCCCGAGGCTGTTTTGACTGAAAGGGACCCACCAGGCCTATCTGGCTTCTCTGTGTGTCCGCCTCTTTCCTTGGGGTTGCATTTTCTTTTTCCTTTTACCCAGCCTGTGCTCTCTCTGCCCAACCTTTGGTGCTGTGTCCACACAGTGACTGGATCGGGGGCGGTTTGCATCCTCTGATGATGCAAACTGTTGTCCCATTTTTGGCGAGGGTACTGGAGGGTGAACGACAGCCCCAGCTCTTTTTTATTTTACTTTTATTTCACTAAGTCACTAGGTTTCCTAGGCTAGGCTCAAACTTACGATCCTCCTGCCTCAGCCTCCCTGGGTGCTGGGAGTGCAGGCGTGCGCCCCCATGCCCAGCTCATTGTCCCCCTTGAGGCTTCTGGTGGAGCAGGGTGGCAGTCACCTTGCCTTAGCACCTGGGCCCCCAAGAGGCAGTCCCACCCTTCGCCAGCCATTTGTCATTCTCGGATTGCCTGGGGTGCCTGGGGTCCCTGCCCCATTACCCAGCACTCGGCTCAGCGCCCCGTCGCCCCTCACCATGTGTCTGGTGTGACCAGCCATCCTGTGGCCTCTGGTTTCAGCCAGGCTGAGGTCTGTGAAGGAAGTCCTGCACTTCTCGGGACCTGACCTGCAGAGACGCACCGGCCTGTCCAGCCCGGATGTCCAGCGCTTGCTGACAGCAGCTGCCTCACACCTTCGGGGCCAGTGCACACTCACAGGTGGGCGGGCGGCGTGTGCGCCGTGGGGCTGGGTCCTGGCCTTGCCAGTCCTGCCCTGCCGGACCATGGTCCTGGTGTCCCCAGAGGGAGCGGAGTGGACGGTGCAACTAAGCAGGATGGGGCAGCAGAGGGACAGGCCAGGGTCCCCCATGTGGGGCGCTGCGTCAGTAGGACTGGGCCTGTCCTCTGGGAACCCCTTGCACCTGGCCGGTGTGGGGCCCTGAGTCACTCGGTGGCCACTGCTGCCGCCAGCATGGGACTCCCCGTGAGTGCCTGGCAAGTCGCCAGGTCCCCCAGGCCGAATCCCACCCTGCCCCACCCCAGGGTGCAAGGCTCGGAAGGCTCTGGGTGGCCTGGCCGGGGCCCTCACAGAGCAGCCTCTGCCGCCGCTGATGGGTATGGACACAGGCCCTGGGGCCCTTGGGGCACAGGGCCCCTTCGAGCCTCCTTGTGCCTGCCAACGTTTTCCCCAGCCAGCCTCGGCCACGCAGAGCTGCCCTGTGGCCCTGGGCAGAGCCACGAGGGGTGCAGTCCAGCGGCCCTCACACTGGCCAGGGAGCACTGGGCCTGAGCTCAGCTCTCGTGACTGGGCCTCCTGTCCCCGCAGCGCTGCAGCTGCACCAGCAGAAGGAGCGCTTCCCCACGCAGCACCACCGCCTGAGCCTCGGCTGCCCACGGCTGGACCGGCTCCTGAGCGGCGGGCTGCCCCTGGATGGCATCACGGAGCTGGCAGGCCGCAGCTCGTCGGGGAAGACCCAGCTGGCGCTGCAGCTCTGCCTGGCTGTTCAGTTCCCGCGGCAGCACGGGGGCCTGGAGGCCGGTGAGTGCAACGGGCCAAGGCCCTGGTGTTTCCGGCTCATCTGCCTGCTCTGCGCTGTCCCCTGCCCTCCACTCTCACTCCTTTTCTCCCATGCCTTTGTTGTCCTGGTATGTGCTGGGGACGGGCCCAGGGCCTCACTGGGACGCTTGGCAAGCTCTCCACAGAGCCACTTCCCGGCCCCTTTCGAGACAGGGTCTAAGCTGCCCAGACAGGATTCGAACTCCGTTTTCCTGCCTCAGCCTCCAGAGTGGGGATCACAGTCGTGTGCCACCACCCTGCACCACTTCTTTCCCATCCCTGCCGGCCTGGCACAATGAAGTGGGTCTCCTTGGGGTCTCCTCAAGAGCACCGACGGTTTCCACCTCGAGTCCAGTTTATTTGGAGTCTCTTAGGAACCACTGCCTGCCTGGGATAGTGCAGATTCACGTGATTGGGTGCAGTGCCCCTGTGACCTAGGGGTTGTCATGTACAGCAGAGCTGACGTTCAGCCTTGAACACATGAACACCCAGCTGCCCCAGCACCACTTGGTGGAGAAACTTCTTTCCCCACTGCCTCATCACTGGTGGGGTTTTTTTTGGTTTTTTTGGTACTGGGGATCGAACTCAGGACCTTGTACTTGAGAGGCAGGCGGTGGAACCACTGAGCTAAATCCCCAGCCCAGCACTGTTTGTTTTTGAGACAGGGCCTCGTATAGTTCAGGCTGGCCTGGAAGTCACTGTGTAGCCCAGGCTGGCCTCAAACTTGTGGCAATCCTCCTGCCTCAGCCTCCTGAGCGCTGGGATCACAGGCTGTGCTACCCGCCAGCTCCCCAGCATCACTGTGGGGACTCGCTCGCCTGCAAACATGGGGGCACATCGTGGTGGCCAGGCTCTCGCCAGCTGTGGACTGTGATGTGCTTCCCAGCCGCGGGCACTGCTGGGGCTGCCACAGAGTCTGAGGAGGGCCCAGGACACTGCTGCTCCAGGACCAGGTCTCCTGGTTGCAAGGGGGTGGCCTTTGCAGAGCCCTGGACCCTGGTGATCCCCACGCTCCGCTGCCTGCACAGGCCCGGGTGGGCTGCAGCCCGGCATCAGGACAGAGCACTCAGCTCCTGCAGAGGCCAGTGGAGGGTGGGGAGAGTCCGCAGCAGACTGCACCCTGGGCACTCTGGCTCTGCAGGTGCTGTCTACATCTGCACGGAAGACGTCTTCCCCAGCAAGCGGCTGCGGCAGCTCATTGCCCAGCAGCCACAGCTGCGTGCGGATGTCCCAGGCGAGGTGGTCCAGAGCATCAGGTTTGGGGACCAGATCTTTGTCGAGCATGCTGCTGATGTGGTGAGTCTCTCTTTGGGCAACATGGACATGGGGCTGTGACCACGCTGCCTGGGTGGAGGACACAGAACCTTCGGGTGGGGGTCCCGCTGGAACCAGGCCTTGGAGCCCAGGCAGAGGGCGGGAGGGGCTGAGCCACCTGTGGCCGGGCAGCGGGGCCTGGCTGTCTGCCCTGCCACACGGGACACAGCCCCGCTCTGAGGCCCTTGTGCCTCCCGCCCCCGGCTCCCTCTACTCCTGCGGCCCCCGGGAGGGCAGGGACAGGGGCTGCCTCTGGAACAAAGCACTGCACCCCTCACGGCCACTGGCTGCCGGCCACCTAGGGGCCCTGGCTGAGCCCAGCAGGGCCATGCAGGGCTCCTGGGGGGTGGGGGGTGGAGTGCCGAGCAGGAGGAACAGGGATGGCGGCCGCACCCTCTCACACCCGGTGTCCGGGCCGGGCAGAGCCCAGTTCATGCTGTGGAGGAGAATCAACTAAAGGATGAGGGTATAAACCTTTACTTTTAAAAACTTTACAATAAAATACATCCTCACACACGCAGGGAGCTAAGGCCTGAGGGGTGACATGGGAGGCCGAGCAGGTATGGCGCAGTGTGTCCTACGCGTGGCCCCCAGGGACAGGGCAGTGCCCGCTGTCCTGGCCTGGCCACACCCCGAGGCCTGAGGCTGCGGTGGTTGGTAGTGTGGCCTCCCTGGCGCAGGCTGGCGACCGAGCACTCTGGGCCACCGAGGGGCCCCATCCTCGCCCTGGCCGTACAGGGCCAGCTCCGGGCCGCTCACGGTGGCGGCAGCTGCATCTGGCGCCCTACAGCAGGCCAGGCCCGGTTCACTGCGAGAGAGGCCGCGGGTCAGCGCTGGCTGGACAGAGCCTCCCGGGGCTCCCCTGCCGCCCAGCCCAGAGCGAGCCCTAAGAGTGCGACACTCACGTTGGTGCTAGCGTCTTCTAGGCTGCTGCTGTCGTTCTCCACGCACAGAGGCTCCGCTGGGGATGCCCTGGGGAGAAGCACAGACCGCGAGTCACTTTGGGCCAGACCTCGGTGCCGCAGATGACGCTGGGCTTCGGGCCCTGGGCCGTGTGCCTGGGCTGTCAGGTCTTGGCCGAGGCCTCCCGAGCCTTGCCGTGCACAGCCCCCACCGCTCCTCTCCATGCTGCTGCCCTGTTGCTGCCCTCAGCAGCCACCGCCCAGGCCCAGGACCACGGCATGGCGGCCCCAATGTGTGCAGACAGCCAAGGCATGACAGGTCCACTCGGTCATGTGCAGGACAGCCTGCCTGACAGTCACATCTGGGTGAAGGCGTGTCTGCCTGACAGCCAGGAGAGCCAGGGGCAGAGGGGGTGGCAGATGCGTGGGCCTGGGTGCCGGTGTGGTGAGGGGGACGAGCAAGGGTCCAGGGACCGAAGCTTCTGGAGCTGGACCTCGGTGAGGGGCACAGGGTGTCTGCCCCAGGCGGCAGGAGGCAGCCCACAGGCCAGCGCCCCGGGTCAGCGTCTCAGTGACCCCATGACGCCTGCCCCCGCAGGATGCCCTGCTGGAGTGTGTGAGCCACAAGGTCCCCATGCTGCTGTCCCGGGGCCTGGTGCGCCTGCTGGTTGTGGACTCCGTGGCGGCCCCGTTCCGCTGTGAGTTTGACAGCCAGGCCTCGGTGGCCCGCGCCAGGCTCCTGCAGTCCCTGGGGGCCACACTGCGGCGGCTGAGCAGCACCTTCCAGAGCCCCGTGCTCTGTGTCAACCAGGTGAGCCCGGAGGTGTGGGATGCGGGGCCAGGTAGCCTCTGCACTGCCCAGGGCCACCACACTGACCCCACTGCTCCTGCAGGTGACAGAAGCCGTGGAGCAGCCGGGGTGAGTGCTGGTGCCACTGTCCCTGTGTGCATCAGTGTGTGTGTGTGTGTGTGCGCATCAGTGTGTGTGTGTGTGCATCAGTGTGTGTGTGTACACAAGCACTCGCACATGGGCAGCTTCAAGCACTAGTGAAAGGCAGCGTCCCCTTCTGTCCCAGCCCCCAGGATGAGCGCCTGTGCCCAGCCCTGGGTATCACCTGGGCCAACCAGCTCCTCGTGAGGCTGATGGCCGACCGCGTCCGCGAGGAGGAGGCCTCGTTGGGCCCATCCGGCCACCCAGCCCGGACCCTGCGGGTGGTCTTCGCACCCCACCTGCCCCCTTGTTCCTGCTCCTACACAGTCAGCGAGGAGGGGGTGCGGGGGGCCCCAGAGACAGCGGCCTGCTAACGTGGGGTGGCTGCAGAACAGCGTGGCCAAGCTCCTGAGAAGCCCGATTCTGACCAGCCAGGAACACGATCACCAGGGTCTCCCATGACAACAGCGCCACCTCCTCTGGAGAAGAGGGTGCGGGATGGAGGTGCCCTCTCCTCCCAGGTCTCACCCACAAGCTTGTTGGGTCTCAGCATTTGTCCCCACACTGGGGCCTCGGAAGGACGGATGGCTCACCAGGGCTGGTGGCTTCTGGGGTCTCCAGGGTGCCCTGCTTTCTGCGGTCTCCATGACTGCCCGGACAGGATGAGCAGCCTTCCTGGGCTACCAGCACCTCCCATAAAGGCCGCAAGACCTGACTCCAGGCAGCCCACCCCAGGCCACAGCGGGCTGTGGAGACAGCTTAGTGCAGGGCAGAGGACATACTGTGCTGACAGCTTGTGAGAGGGACCTGTGGGAACAAGCCATGTCCGCATGCCCACCCCACAGCCCTGGGATGGGACCACTCGTCACCGTGTGATGGACATGGTGGCAGCGCCCGGTACTTTGCTTGGAGGCCTCTGTCTGCCCAGCGCTGCCACTGACCTGCAGTCTCCTCCCCACTCTTGGGCGCCTGTTCTCCCACGGCCCCGAAACAGGACAGCTCTCATCTGCAGGGCAGGACGGTCACCAGCCACTCAGCCACCTGTGCCCTGAGAGTGACCAGCTGCTGCATGGCGCCAGGGCTGTGCTGTCTGGGGTTCGGTTTTTATAGAACCGTCCTTCTGCAAGAGTGCGGGGACTGCACAATAGGAATAAACATTTTATTTTGGCAATTAAACACGGACAATTCAGAACGACCTTCTAGGTGACTCGCATCAATGATGAGAAAACAAACCGCAGTGCCAGAAGGACACTGCAACCCCTCAAGCTCAAGCTCCCCAGGGCCTGGTGCGTCTTCAAAGCCACAGCAGCCGGACAGCCCCAACCCTCACTGCACAGCACACAGACAGGAGTGGGTCACACACCTTCCCAGGACAGCCCAGGCCATTATGGCAGCGGTACCCGTCACGTGCTGAGCGTGTCACGACAAACGCTGAATTTCCAATGGCCTGATCTGCCAAGCAGTGTTCTGACCCCAAGTGACGGTGCAGTTTTGTTCTACAGTGCTGAGGGGGGAGCCCAGGCTCTTAACACTGAGCTGCATCCCCAGCCAGAAGGTTTCAATCCTAGAAAATTTTTTTTTTTGTACCAGGGATCAAACTCGGGTCCTTGCACTTGCGAGGCGGGCGGCGGAACCACTGAGCTAAATCCCCGGCCCTTCAATCCCAGAAATTAATCCCTGCAACCCCAACACAGAGAGTAAGTGCCGCGGGGAAGCAGCCCACGCCGGCCTCCACAGGTCAGCCAGCGAGGGCACCACTGCGCACACTGCTGCGAGCCACATCTGGCCTATCTGCTGCTTAACGTGTTTATGACTGTGGTGAGGAAGTGCTGTGGCTCACACAGGCCCCGTCACTGTGAGGGACAGTGGAGAGCCTTCTGGAACATGGGGCCCCCACACTACGGCACGGGCCAGAGCAGCTCCCGTACAGCAGTCGCACCTCTGCCCTGGTTCCATGGAGGTGCATCTGCACCCAGAAAGCTGGGGGCGTAAAACCCAGTTCTCTGGGCTCTGTTTACTCGCGTGGTGCTCTGTCCCTCCAGGGGACTCTGGGTTTCAATGCAGCACCCTCTCCCAGCTGGGGACGGCAGTGGCACCGGGCCTCCCCCGAGGCCTGCGACACCTTGCAGATGTCTGTGGGGAGTGGCTGCTCACCAGACTGCTGGGATCGCCTCCTGATCCTTGGCTTTGCGCTTCCGGTGGAGATAGCGCGAAGCTGGAGCAGGGCAGCAGTAGGCCTGCCCCGTGCAGTCAGGGACAGGAGGTGCCACTAAGTCACCTGGAACGTCACGTCACCCCAAGTGCAGCCCCTGGGGCCGGACCCCAAATGTGCCATCTCTAGCCCTGGGCCCACATCCAAGCAGCTGGGCCAGTGCCACAGGCCCCACGCAGCGGAAGATGGCCAGGTGTCAGACTGAGCAGGCCAAGACCGTCCCCGCGGCCCAGACAGCCACTTGGCAGTCCGCTGCACTTGCCGCAGTCGTGCTCTCCCAGCCTTCAAGACAGCCTGCCACACTGCCTGGGGTGCACCGGAAGGACCCATCAATACCCAGCGTGTGAACAGGTGTTGCAAGTGGAAGACACATGTCCAGGCCCTCAGTGTGCAGGGGCCCGCGGCTGCAGTCACCAGCACCCCGTGGCCTCGAGCAAGCACCTGGGCCGGGAGCCCCCGTCCTCCAGTCCCTTCGCCCCGCAAGGCCCCACCCGAGCTGTCTGCCCTCTGCCGCCTCTCCACTTCCACTGAGGCAAGCCCACCATCCCAGCTGACGTGCTTCGGTTTCTTGGTTTACGGATTCCAGACCTAAGCAGACGCTGGTGGCAGGACAGCGGGTGGCGACGCTCGAGTGGCTGGGCGCAGCGGCTGAAACTGTCTGCCTCTCAGGCTGCTGCCCACTGCAGTGCCCAGGCACATGGCCTGCGGAGCCCAGGGGTCACCGTCCAGCAGGCCTGGCACTCTGTTGCTTATCCAGCTCTGGCCAGACCCTCAGTGGGCCAGGTTAGTGTGGCTGCCACACAATGATTTCGCTCCTGCGTGAAAAGCAAATGGGAAATTTATACCTAACCATACTACCAAGAGTGCCAGCCCCACTCGATCTCAGGCCTCACAGCGTCAGCTGCCCAGGGCCCAAATATGCACACGTGGACAGCAAGAGACCAAAGGCTAGGACTGCATCCCCACAGGCCTCTGCAAAACAAACGCTGGCCCTGGGCTCGCAGGGTTGCTGCGAGGGGCCCGGAACTTGCAGAACACGAGGCCCTGGGTTCAGACTCCAACACCAAAAACCCATCCTTCACTCAGAACCAGGAATGCTTACAGCAAACAGCTGGCACCCTGCAGTCTCTAGCTTCCGCCCGAGGCCTGGAGGAAGAAGCACGGCCTGTCCTGACGGCCACATGCCATCACCTGGGTCTGCAACACCAAGAGGCCTGCTGCCCGGCACCTGAAGGGCCGGTTCTCCAGCCCCCCAGGGCCTGGCCACAACCCACAGCCACACTAGAGGTGCGAGAAACACAACCTGAGCAGGCTGGCTGTGACGAGCAGAGGCCGGGGTGACTGAAGTGAACCCTGGGACGGTGACAATGTACAGTGTCAGTCGGGGTGCAGGTCCTGAAAACCTTTACAACACGCTGTCCACGGGTTAGTTATTAACTTACTGGAGCCTAGTTAACAACTAGCCAAGCGCTGACATGGTCACAATCAACTGCCCAGGTCAAACTGGTGCCGCGTCGGGGGTGAGCACCCCCACCCACCCCGCAGCCACAGCAACAGCCAGTGGGCCAGGGGGCCCGGGGGCCTCCGAATCCCACACACCCAGAGGCTGGCCATGCTCCATGCTGCACCCACACACAGTCGCGCAAGAGCAAACGAGTGGCACATCGGCCAGCCGGCAACAGGAGAGGCCAGGGCCCTCGGGACAGCTCCTCCTGCCTCAGCCACCACCTCCACACTGCTGCAAGGAGCACAGAGCCCGAGGGCACAGGTGGAGGGCAGCAGCCCCGGGCCATCACAGGCTGTGGGTGGCAGCAGGTCTCAGGGTGCAGGTCCCCAGTGACACTGAGGGCAGTGACGGCAGCTTACTCTGAAAAAGCAAAGTAATAAAACTGGAAAGAACAAAACTCTACTCAGACAAGTTCCGCAAAGGAGCCCGGCCCCGAGCTGATCAGAACTCTGGCCACAGGGTGACCCTGGGCAGCGGGGACCTCGGCCCTGAGGAGCCAGGCCTGTGGCGGAGGTCCCAGCAGAGCGTTCAGTGGAGCAGGACAGCAGGGCGATGGTGCTGTCTGGAGACTCCAGGACCAAGCCTTGGCCTGTTACAACACACCTCACCTTCTTGAAAATCTAAAGCAACAACTCCTTATGACAAAGCCACACGATTCCAGCCTCTGTTGAACACTGCTTTTCTCCCCATAGCAATAACTGCAAGGGATGTGATAGTTGTAGCTGACATCTGACCTCTGAAAGATTAAAATGTCAAAGAGTTTAAGCTAATGCTAATTTACAAATAATGCCTATCTACAGTAAACATGCTCCAGTGCCAGGCTTTGTAATATTAAATCCCCACTTTTCACTGCGAAGGCTTTCTTTGAACATGTTTTTAAAAAATCAAAGAACCAGGCTGGAGATTTAGCTCAGTGGCATCGCATCTGCGTCCCAAGGGCAAGGTCCTGAGTTCGGTCCCCAGTACCAAAAAAAGAAAAAGAATCAAAGAACCCTATGAATTTCTGAAGCCATCAACCTTTTCGGCCAGTGACAGGAAGCTACTGGCTCCTTCTCGTCCTGTCCTGGAGGCAGCGGACAACCTCCTGCGCATGCCCACTCCACCTCCACAGGTTGGGCCTCTGCAAGGGGATAGTTACCCGGGGTTCCTTGGCTCACTCTCTCGTGAACTTCCTCCCTTCAGCTTCCTAACCAGCTTCTCACTGCTGCGTCTAATGGAAGCCCGGAGTTTGCTAAAGGAACCACTGCGCTTTAAAGATCCAGTGCCGTCCTGAAAGAAACGTAAACAAGCGTGAAGCTGCAGGAGGCCCTCCCCACCCGGCACAGACGCCCAGCCCAGGGCTCCCATCCTCCTGGCGCCAACAGAAATCTACGGCTTCTGACTTCACTAGAGGTCACCCCGTGGCCATGGAAACCCTGACATGAAGCGCATTCTGACAGAGGTAATCACAGCCCCAGAGGCGGTAAATTACACTGCCGATCTGGGACCAAAGCTAAAAGTCTCAAAAACAGGCCGGCCCCATGAATGTCAAACATGGAGGCCCCAGGAGGCCCCGGCCAGCATGCTGTGCACACCGGGCCTGGACGCCAGGGCTACCAGAGCGAGCAGCCCACAGAGCTCCCTCTCCGCCTCCCCCAAGAGGAGGGGGCAGTTTCATAAGTGTCCATGATAAATACGGCTGGAAAGTTAAAATGCTCGCTTCATACAAGTAACTGAAAACCCTCAGACACCTTGTGGGGAGAGGTGAAAGGAGGGGCCAGCCGCAGAACGGACACCTGGCAGAATCTGGCCGCAAACTCGAGTGGGATGCGCATGACGCGTGGCCAGTGGCACAACAGTGCCAGCTACCGGCACTGTGGTGTTTCTGGGAAGAGAGCAGGGCACAGAGCAGACGCAGACACGGGTCAGTTGGAGTGAGTTTATTAGAAGTTAGACAGACAGATACACACGTCACCGGGCACTTAAAAGATTAGCAGAGAAAAGCAGAACTGCCGAAACTTCACACAAAGACTACACAGCAAATCTACTTCACACGTCCTGGGGAGGCCGGGGCAGGGCGCCACCAGGCCTCTGAGTACCACAGGGACGTGCAGCACATGCCTGACACCTACAGCTCAGCGACTGTCCACAGGTCACCATCATGCGTGACTCTGTTAACTACCTGTTATAAGAGGGAACAGCTAATCGCTCTTAATTTAAACTCGTAGTACACAGGAAGTGGAGTTTATTAATACAGTGGGAATTACTAAGTACATATCTGGCAAAGCTACATGTATACAGAAACCAGAAACCCCCAAGAGGACAGCAGCACCGAAAGGAACGGCCAGTCACACAGGTGCAGCTCTGCCAAGCTCCTAGGGACCGAGACAGCAGGCAGCGCTGGAGAGAGGGCCGGAGAGGCCACCCGTCGTGCAGGAGCAGTGAGGCACGCGGGCGGCTAGGCCTGTCGACAGAGAGGAGAGAGAGCGTGAGCCAGAGGAAGCAGGCCTGCTCGCGCGGCTTCCAGCACAGTATTTCTAGGTCACAGTCTCAGCAACATCGCGCGCTCAGTGCTGGGCCCAGGGTGTCCAACAGAGAGAGCCGGGCCTGCGCTAGGTCACCCAAGTGCAAGTCGTGCTTCAGAGACGGACTGGCACTGGGGAGCGATCCCGATGTACCGTCAAAGGTTTCACAAGCTACTGTACGCAATGGAGACTCGGCAATGAAAACCACCTGTGGGTGCCACAGTGGGGCTGCACATGAAGACCGTTCATTACACTTGTCCTGGCTCATCTTGAACTGTGAGATTCTCCCTGAAATCAGGTCTGACTTTCATTCTCCTAAAAACACTAACATCTTAGATCTCAGGAATTTTAAGAGCCACTGACTTTACGAGTCGATAGCACATAGCATGCAGCTGATGACTTCCCCAGGCAGCCAGGCTTCCGGGCCCTGCCTGGGTGGCAGCTGTGGTCCCAACAGGGGCACAGCCAGCAGGGCCTGCCCCGCCCGCTCGGACTCACCATGGGACGCTGACCAAGTCACTTAACCAGCCCGAGCTTCATCTTTCTCATCTTTAAATGGAAAAATAAAACTTGTTACCAATGCCTCCAGAATGATGGGAGGACAAGAAAACATAAGTTCCCAGTGTTCTTAGAAAAGGGTGCAGTGCTGAGTGCCCTGCCGTGCAGCTGTGCGGTCCCTGCACTCCGGTCCCGGGGCTGGGGCACTCTCAGCCCTCACTGGAATCTTGGGCCCGGGGAAGATGCGCCTCCCTCCCCAGTGCACAGCGTGCACCTGCGCTTGCAGCGGCTGCATGCACACATGGGCATCAGTGAGCCCAGAGCCTGCCCCTCTCTGTCTGCTGGGGGTGGCTGTCCCTCGGCGTCCCCCCAGCCCTGTGCTGGCCCCAGGGACCTGAGGGAAGCAGGCAGAGGGCTGGGCGCGTTCTGACGCACCTTCTCGGCCATCAGATACAAACTGCACAGCGAGCTTCTCAACAGACCAGCCGTGCAGCGTGTGGACTGCCCCATGCTGTCACCTTTGTACAGTACACTCACGTGTGCAGTGCTTTCTTTGTTTGGATTTTTTTTTGGTGCTGGGGATCTAACTCGGGCCCTTGCACTTGTGAGGCAGGCGGCAGAACCACTGAGCTACATCCCCGGCCCTGCAGTGCTTTCTTAATCTATTTACTTTTTCTTTTTTTGGCATATTCTAGTTATCTTCCTAGTATAATTTTCCAAAAATAAAAACCTCTTTCTAAGTAATGGCTATTTCCTTCCCCCTGAGCCCCAGGTGAGAATTTACTGTTAGAAGCTCACAGCCTTCTCAGCACGGGAGTCGACTGGGGCTGCATCTGCCCTCAGGGCTCCTGTGTTACCATGACGACACCCAACAGCAGTGCGGAAGGGCCCGGGGCCCTCGCCCGGCACACGCGCCCTGCTCAGTGGACACAGAGGCCCGAGGACAGAGCCAGGGGCCTGGTCTTATGCAGAGTGGGGCTCCTCACCACGGCACCTGCGTCCTGTGAAGGCCACGTGAGCTCACACTTGGGGCTCACAGGCAGCCCGTGTCAGGGCGGACACACCGTGACCTTGTGGCCCTACCCCACGATCTGGGCACACAGAGCCAGGGCTGGCCGGAGCAGCTACTCAAGCCTCAGCTGCCTGCGCTGTGACCACACTGTGCTGTGGTTTTGATGCGATGTCTGAACACTGAGAAGAACTCAGCTTCTCACCCTGTGTGACTGAAAGCCACTGTGTTCATCCCTTCCATCCTCTTAGCAGTTGTCTCTGCTAGGCTGTGGCTGAGAGAACAACACCTGAGCTCCCTGATGTAGCAGTTTTCAGTGTTTTAAAGAGCACTGAAATCTTTTTTTAAAAAAAGTAAATAAGTAATCCCAGCTAATGGGGAGCCTGAGGCAGAAACATCTCAAGTTTAAGGTCAGCCTAGACAACTTAGACCCCATCTCAAAATAAAAAATAAGAAAGAGGGCCTGGGTGTAGCTCAACTGTAGAGCACTTGCCTAGTGAGTATGAGCCCCAGATTTAATCTCCATTACAGGAAAAAAAAAGTTCAGAATCTTATGCAAAAATCCCAATATAAAATGAAATTTGAGTGGCATTTTCTCAACTAAATGCATAGCATGTTCTTATTACCATAAATTAAGTCAGGAAGAGCAAGGAAGCTACCCTTTCAAACCAACAACCTGAAATCTAAAGTTGGAGTGACGGGCACAGTCTTGACATCTACCTCGAGGGCCAGTGTATTTCACTCTTCCCTCAACTGTGTATTACTGAACAAACCTTTGACACGTGTGTAAGTGGTTGCCAAGGGTAACCTTTTTTAAGCCGCTGTATGATCTCTGGCAAGTTTTCCTTTAAACAAGCAGCAGGAGAAACTGTTCTGCCCTCGGTACAGAGACAAAGCAACATGCACTTTGGTGTTCAACTCTAAAGCAAACTTGACTCTTCAGATGGACTCCACTCACTGCTCGTAACGCCACCCCTTGCAGCTGACTAAAAAGAAACTGGCCAGGTGTGCTGGTGAGGGCTGTGACCCCAGCACTCTGCACTGCTGAGACAGGATGATCACAGGTGCGAGTGAAGCCTGGGAAATTTATCAGCTTAGCAAGACCCTGCCTCAAAATAAAAAATAAATAAACGGCTGGGAATATAGCTTGGTGTGAAAGCCCTGGGTTCAATCCCCAATAATGCAGGGCTGGGGATTTAGCTCAGTGGTGTCGTCACCTGTCTTGCAAGTGTAAGGTCCTGAGTTCGATCCCTGGTGCCAAAAAATATATAAATAAATAAATAAATCCCAATACTGCAGAAAGGAAAAAATAATCCCAAGTGTGTATACTGCAATCACTACCTTATTAAAATAATGAAAATGCGCTTTGAAAACAAAAAATCAAAAGCCAGGGAGCACAGTGCTGCCTTGGCCAACAGAGCCAAGGAGGACGGCGTGAGCACCAAGGCCGCCCTGTCCCCGGAAGCTCGGCCTGGCCCCCTCCCAGGGAGCTGTGCAGCTTCGCACGTCACAGTGCAGCATGTCCGACGGGACATGTCCACGTTAAGGGCAACAGAGGAAACAGACACACACTCAGGGGAATGCGGCTGTCACCCAGGCCTGCGGGGGAGGTACCCAGCAGACCTCCGGGAGCCCTTAAAACAGAGTACAGCTCTGGGCTGGCGATGATCCCGTCTCAGGATTCGCCTGAGTGTGGACCTAGAAATACTGCCTCAGAGAACGTCCCCCAGAACCTCATCCAGGAGTCACTGGACACACGGCTTCAGCAGCCCAAGCAGCAGGGCCCCCAGACAAAGCATGCAGGGGCCAGAGTGGCCAAGAGGACAGGACACAGCTCAGACAGGACCGGCACAGGCAGGGGCCTCCCAGCCTCACTGCAGTTTGCAGCCACTGCCGGCCGGCTGGTGCCATCAAAGCAAATGCTGATTGGCTGGCTTGGCACAGAAAGAACCGAAGTAAGAAAACTGACAGGTAAAGATGGTCCAGAGAATGAAATTTTGGCTTCTAACATTTTTTACAAAATGTTTGGTCAGGACATTAGCTCCTGCCAAACTGCTACAGCTGTAAAAAATTCTGAAGAATAAAGAGATTGAAAATATAAGACTGTAAGAAAGTCCCAAACTAGGCCTAACCACACCGCACAATTACAGTTCGTCACACTGCACAGTAAGGACCTCCATGCCTATGTGCGCTAAACCCTGCATCCAACTCTCCCTGCTGAAGCAAACTTCCAAAGACATCAGCTCAGTGTACACAGAGCCATCCACATGTCACAGAGCCCGAGGGGACAACGGACCACCACTGGGTACAAAGCACTGGGGACAGCCCGGAGAGCTGCGACAGCCAGGCGGGGCATGCGACCTCTTGGGGTCTGCCTGTGTGAATGACAGCCAGAGAGCCCAGAAGCTGGGTGAGCAACAGGGAAGAGGGGCTGACTTGCTGGACCCCAGGAGGGGGGACGCGTGATGCTCAGGACTGAGCAGGACAGCGGGAGAGTAGCCACCACCCTGCGTTTCTGCTCATGAACTGTTCTTTTCTAAAGCAAGTTCCAATTAAAGAGCTTCTCCCTTGAAGGCAATTTAACCACAGA
The DNA here is from genome assembly GCF_053883595.1 of Heterocephalus glaber. Classification (NCBI taxonomy): domain Eukaryota; kingdom Metazoa; phylum Chordata; class Mammalia; order Rodentia; family Bathyergidae; genus Heterocephalus; species Heterocephalus glaber. The sequence continues at coordinate 40,258,315 of NW_028258379.1, read as the reverse complement.
TCTAGAGCCAGCGAATGAGGTTAGGGCCCTGAGTTAGCAGTGAGGCAGCAAGTTAGCAGCGAGTTAGTTGTCTGCCAGGCTGAGCCTTGAGCACGGTGAGGCTCTGAGCAGCCAGGACCCTCAATCAGTATGAAGTGCTCAAGTGAGGGCTCCTAAGGGGAGGAAGTTACCCCTCGGGAGGAAGAGACTTCACAGTTAGCGAGCGAACGTTAGGACTTAGAGAAGCCTCCCTGCCACTGCACCGGAGGAAAGCGGGGCAGGCGTGGGACAGGGACGCCTGCCAAGTGCTGTGTGTACTTACCCCGTTCCACTCTACGCTCATACTCACTTCCTCCCCTCCGTCAGCGCCGCTCTCGTACTTGACCACGTCTGAGCTGAGGCTCTCCCGGCTCCGACGCTTCTCCGTGCTCTCGGGGTCGTTGAGCACTTCAGCCACTCTCTGTTTGTGAACAGTGTCGAGGCCCTGGCAGCCAGGTGGGGGAGGACCGTTAGCACTTCCGACTTAGTGGAGACCGCTCAGACGCGTCCACGTCCCCGGGGAACAAAGCCGGTTCTTAATCACGAGAAGGAAAAATCGGAACAGTGGCTGGGCGCCGGGCAGGAACCACAAAACAGAACTCCTAGGTGACAGTGACGGGCTTGGGCCACAGCGCACACACTGCCAAGTTCAGGCAGGTGTTACAGGACTGCGCTCTGCACCCCATGTAAAGTTTCATCTCAGACTAAAAAGCTATAAACAAATACAGAGCTCTTATTAATGACTTGTAAACTGAAATATTTAGAAGGAAGTACACTGATGTCTAGAAATTATCTAGAATGCTTCAAAAACATCTATCAATAGATGTACGGACAACTGGATAGGATAGATGCGATAAAAGTATCTAAAATGTTCACGACACAATCTCAGTGACAGTGACCGGAGAGTAAAATTCACTCAACCCTTGTGTATGTCTGAAAAGTTTCACGGATGCCAGGGAATCCCCAGTTTTGTTTTGTTTTGTTTTGTTTGTACTGGGGATTGAACTCAGGACCTTGTGCTTGCCAGGCAGGCGGCTGCACCACTGAGCTAAATCTCTGGCCCAAGCCCAGTTTTAACTTAGAACCCTAGAGTTTCTGGCTTCCAGACCTGTCTGTGGCTGAAGACGCAGACATGCCATCTTCTAAGCTCGCTGCGGATTTACAAGAGGCAGCTCCCGAGCACCCCAGGAAGGGACAGGTGGAGGGAGCCCGCATCCGACTCTCAGTGGTTCTCGTTCCAGCAGAGCGGCGAGGCACTGACACCCCCAAGTGTGTCCTTGACACCTGCAGGTCTTCCCTGCCGCCTGGACTGTGACCCAGTGGGCCTGACATCCTGTGTGGACGGATGCTTCCGTGCCGGCAAAGCCTCTCACAGGCGGGTGGGACACTCTAGGCCTTTCTCCACAGGCTGCGGCTGCTCCAACTCAACTGTACTCTGCCCGCTTTTCTAACACGATCTGGGTTCCAAAGCAAGGCCTGGACGGCAGACCCCACGCCTGCTGCTGCATGCCACACACGTCACTCCACATCACTGCAGCAGCGCCACCCAGCAGCCCCTCACCCCAGTAAGTGTCCCCAAGGTGCAGCAGGCGGCCAGAAGGCTGAGTGCTCTCAGGATGAGGAGAGAAGGCCTCTGCCCACCTCAGCCAGGGCCAAGGGCTCAAGAGCGCCAGCTACACTTGACACCTTCTCTCATCACCGGAGGGGCTGTTTTGAAAGAAAAAAGCTCTAAGGTGTCTATGTGTAATTTTAGTCCAAGCTAAAAAGCAGCTGTAAGTTGACAATCACAAAATAGCCTACATGTATTCGTCAAGGAAAAAATACCCACACCTGCCTGCTAGTAAGCAAAGCCACCACTGTCGTGGCCCTGCACACATATGTGCATGTGCATAGAAACACAGACTCCTAACGCCAAGGACCGCCACAAAAGGGCAAGAATGAGGCATTTTCCTGTATTTTCTCTTCAAACTGTATTTCAACATAACTGCATAACCCTAGGATATGAAGGGTAGGACTTCCTTACAGAGTTCGAACTAATAAGCTAGTCAGTTCCAAACCGCAATGCAGAGAACTAAGTTAACAGCCTTCTGAGAAATGCCAACTGCCGGGGGGGGGGGGGAGCAGCCCAGTGCCACTCCGTGGACAGGAAGCCACCACCAAAGCCACAGGTAGCAGGGAGCAGGAGGGAGGGCCCTGCCTAGCCTGTAGCCGAGTGATGGCCAAGAACAGGCAAGGGCTCAGGTGGGAGATCTCGCTGCCATCCCTACTTTCTCATGGTCTGAAATTTTCCTGATAAAAGGTTAAGAAAAAGATAATTTGGGCCCTAACATCTTTCTCTCTTTTTTATCTATTCGTTTCTTTAAATTGGGAGCATCAGCATATCATCGGCACTGTGCGATCACCCCTGGGTTCAAACCTAAAACATTACTATCACCCCAAATGCAGCCCTCCTCTCCCCTCAGAAGCCACTCCCAGGCTCAGGCCCAACCACTGATCTGCTGTGCCTCTGGGTGATGCCAGGTGGGAACCACTCGCGCACAGCGTGTACAGGTCACATACTCCTGTGTGGGCTTCTGCACCGCTCTGCATGGCCCGTGTCACCGTGGAGCCACTGCTGTGCGCCGGTGGGCGGGCAGGTGAAGCTGCTTCCCAGTCCCCCACCTGCTCAACCAGCTGTGTGCACCCGAGTGAGTTTGAAGGGCCCTCTGCAGACTTGACTCCCCGGCCTCGGTCCTGTGCTCTCCATGGGCACCGGCTGCCCGGGTTCCCAGGCATGACGTGCATCACAGAGCCAGGCTACAGCGCGGAGGGCCACAGGGCCAGGCTGGGTGCACAGGTCTGCTCATCACCGTGGCGACAGACAGACCATGGGAGGCACGGTGCACAGGAACCAGCCCAAGCGCCTCCTAAGATCCACAGGTCAGGACTTGCTCTCGGTGCTGGCAGTGACTTTACAGGATGTAAGGACTTGGGGTAGAGAAAGCAGGCTCTTTGTTTGCTATGTTTTGGATCTGGGGTGTCCTCTCAAGCCCGTGTTTGGGACCTAGTGGGGTCTGCCGGTCAGCAGGGGCCCTGCCTCCTCCCACTTCCCGCCACAGGTGAGTGGTCTGCTTGGCCATGCATGCCCCTCCACGACACGGAGCCAACCATCCTGCACTGGAGCCCAGGAGCCCTTTCCTCTTCGCCCTGCTGCCTCAGGTGTCTGTCGGCACCTGGAAGCTGAGCACAGGCACACACAGGGTGGGCTGCTGGACCAGGCAGCACCCTGAAGGACCGTCGGCTGTGCTCCCCCACCGCAGCCACCCTGCAGTCTCCACACGCTGCGCGGCTCCCCGACTGGGGCGTTGACCTGGTCCCCATGCCCCCCAGCCATGTGCTCACCCCAGGGAGCCACCTCTCTTCTCACTGTCTCCTCCTGTGCACGTCTGGGCCCCAGCCCCTCGTCCACCACTTGGTTCACAAACCCCGTGCCTCCCTGTGTGCTCCCCCTCCTGCCTTCTCACTTCCTCACTCGTGTCCCTCACAAATGTTTTCATTTTGATGCATTCAATGGGTCAAGTTTTTCTTTTTCTGCCTATGTTTTTAGTGTTGTATTAATGGTGTTTTAAACAACGTAACCTGTGCAAACTAAAATATTAAAGAGTTTCTATGTTTTTGGTAGTCACTGGGATGGAACCCAGGGCTTCACACATGCTAGACAAGAACTCTCCCACTGAGCTATACCCCTAGCTCAAGACTTTCTAAATCAAGCCATCAATAAAAGCTGTACGATGCCAGGCACTGTGCTGCATGTCAGCAATCCCAGCTACTCAGGAGCCTGAGGCAGGAGGATCACAAGTTCAACCCCAGCCTGGGCAACTTAATGAGACCCTGCCCCAAATATAAAATTTTAAAAGTGCTGAAGTAGTAGCCCACTGGTAGACCACTTGCCTAGCATGCACAAGGCCCTGGTTTAAGCCCCAGTCCTGAAATCTCACAGTTCTTTTGTTTTGAGTTTTTTTTTTGCGGGGGGGGGGGGGGTGTTCTTGTTTTTTGAGGCAGGGTCTCGCTTTGTAGTTCAGGCTGCCCCTGAGCTCACTACGTAGCCCAGGCTGGTCTCGAACACCTAGTGATCCTCCTGCCTCACCCTCCCCAGTGCTGGGATTACAGGTGTGAGCCACCACACCCAGCTTTGTTTTGGTTTTTTAAAAGGGTCTCACTCTGTAGTTCAGACTGGCCTTGAACTCACTATGTAACCTAGGCTGGCCTGGAACTCAGTGATCCTCTTACCTCGGCCTCCCAAATGCTGGGATTACTTACAGGTGTGCACCACCACCCAGGTTCTGAATCTCAGCTGTGATGATAAGTTAGAGGCATCTGACTCACCTGCTTCCGTGACCTCATGGCGGCTTCTTCTAATGTTTCTGCAGCTTCAAATTTTCCTTGACGCCGGTAAAGTGCTCCAAGGTTTTTCAGTGTGGTTGTGACAGTTGGACTGTAAGGAGGAATGAGACAGAGCTATGAGGGTGTGCCTCAGGGCCACTGCCTGCGCACATCACCTAGGAGTCTGTCAGGCCCTGTCCTGGGGAGTGCATGCTGTAACTCCCCATAATCTTTGTATTTTTGTTTTCCTTTTTTTTCTTTCCCACTGTGGAACCTGCGTCAGTGTCAGCAGCCTATGGGCAGAGAGGTCAGGCTTATGGCTGGGGCAACAGCTGCTCTGGCATGGGACACCATGAGAGAATGCTCTCAAGAGCTTGTGGGTCAGGATTTAGCTCAGTGGTTCCGCCGTCCCCGAAAGACAAAGTCCCGAGTTCGATTCCCGGTACAAAAAAAAAAAGGGCTTGTGCTTACGCAGCCCCGCCGGCCAATGCCATCAGAGCCCTGCAGTGGCCCACGGCAGGCACATGCTGCGTCCACCCAGGGCCTGGCCACAGCAGCACGTGGGTGTTGTTGAGTGGGATGAGGGCAGATGGCCACAGTGCCACACGCACCCTCGTCTCGCACCAGAGCAAGCCCAAGCCTCGAGGCCTGGCAGCAGTGGATGCAGGTGGCACGCACAGGGAAGCACAGGGAGCTGGAGGCCATGACAGTGTGGCTGCATCCTGACGCAAGTCTTCCGGTCAGAAATCAACACAGAGCACTTGCAGAGCTGCCTACTCTCCCACTGGTGACAGGCATTCACCAGTGTGAACCACCCTAGTGTCTTTGAGACCAGTGTGCAGCAGTGAAGAAAGAAAAAAGTCCATTTCCCGTCTCAGGGTAACTGTGATGGGGGTTCCCAGGGGAACGGCGGTATTTATTTCATACTAGGGTCCAGCGAGTCTGCCTGAAACAGATGAGTGGGGAGCGGAGTGGTAAAGGAACAGGAAGTTACAGCAGCAAAACCGTGGCAGGAAGTGTGTCACTCAGATGGGGCTGGTGTGTGCCGGGAGCACAGGCTCAGGGCTTGAGCACCACTGCAGGCCATGGTGGGGCTCACGCTTACCCCCAGAGCTGCAAGGACAAAGGGCTGTGGTTCAGCATCACCCCTGTGGCCAGGGAAGCCTACTCCGCTCCGGCCTGGCCGCTTGAGGCCCCAGCGCACGCTTGCCCTAAGTGTGCTGCGTGGCTGCCTGCGGTGCTGTTTCCTCACTCAGGCCAGCGGCGCCCACGGACAGAACACACGCTACTGCAGCGGGGCCTGTGTATGCTGACCCATTTCCACGGACACCGGGGTTTCCTGCTGCAGGATCTGGGGAAAATTCGGAACTGTGCAACCACACACGTCTGTCCTTTCCGAGCTATTCCCACAGCCTGGTCAACTGCCTCACTGTGGGTTTTTGGCCGGACGGCAGACCTACCTATCAACTTTGCAGGCTTTGTACCAGCCACCATACTCTCCAAAGGAAGTCCCATCCTTCGGCTTTCCCTAAATTGTAATAGACAATGTCAAGTGAACAGTCGTCTTGAATCCAGGACGTCCCATTTTAAGAACCCCCAAAACGGTTACAGCCTTACCTTGCACTCCTCTCTTTCTTCAGCATGCATCCAAATGGGCTTATTTTCATCTAGAAAAGAGAAAAACAACCTTCTATGAGTTGAAGACTAAGCCTACTGGTCAGACACTGTCAGTTCTCAGCAACAACAAGGTCTAGGCTTTGGTTTTCCACGGCGCTTCTTAGCTACTTCTCTCCACTCGGACAGATCAGATGCATCTGGAGCAGAAGGCCCAGGGAGGAGAGAGGAAGCAGGTGCCGTTCACATCTGGCATCACAGCCATGAGATGCAGGCTCCAGGGTGCCTAGCAAGGGGAAGCGCCTGGGTCACCAACTGACAGGGTCGGGCCCGCACCTGCAAGTCACATAACACCCGCCAGTGCCTGGAATTTGAGCAACGTCACATTCAACAAAAATCTAAGAAATTAGTAAGATCTGGGAACAAAAGTAGAAAGATACAAGTCAATATTCCTTTAAAGTCTTAACTTACAGAACATTAACACATCCTACCAGGCAACCAACAGACCAATGCCACGGAGGAAAAAGAATTTTTTTGATACTAAGGATTAGCACAGAAAACTTCTTTTAACTAGAACCCAATTAACAGTTTCACACACTACCTGGAGCAGGAAGGAGCTAGAAAATCACAAGGAAACCAGTATTCCCCATGAGAATGTTCTACAACCCCTGGGAGATGGCTTGACACGCCATCAAGTCCGCAAAGCTCTGCCACTGGCTAAGGCTGGGAACGCCTCTGCAAACTGTGAACAAGTGGGTACGATGCAGCCCTGCACAGCTGTGTCGACAGCCTCAGCGGCAAGCCGGAGCCCATGGCGTTCTCGTGGTGAGAGGTTTACTGTCCATTTAGCAGCACATAAACAAAATGCATTTGGGGAACACATTTCCAAAAATGGTTCCTAGAAACTCTGTAAAAAAATTAACCTCTTCTGGCCAAGGTTCCGTGCTGCACGTCCTGGACGTGCCCTTGAGGGTGTCCCAGACACCGGGAAGAAACCGCTTTCTCTCCCACTGTCCCAATTCTCCCTGTGCCAAACCTCACAGGCAGGCGACACAGCGAGGAGTGACCGCCTGGAGCTGACAGGAACTCGGGGTCTAGAAAAACAACAGACACTCTGCTCCTGGCCTCCTGGTTTGGGCTCATTATTCTGATAATCTCAGCAGGCACTGCAGGCCATGAGAGAGCAGGATAAAGCCACAAAGGAGGGACAGTCCCGGGATTCTTCTTCCAGGGAGGTAATACATTCTGCAAATAAAATGCCCCAGTGGATCAAAAACTATGCATGTATATGAGTTAACCAGACACCCCTCTCCCTGCTAATGCTGAGGCCCCTGCAGACCAGTAACAACTGTCCTCGGTCTGAGTGCCACTCCAACACCTGATGAGGAAGATGAGCACACAGATATTTTAACTGAACAATTTAAACTCTGTAGAATATTTACTCCACAACTGTGTATTAAGCACCTACAATGTCTGGACGAACGGCACAGAGCTATGACCTTGGGCTGAAGGAGGGATTCGTACTTCCAACTGAGCTACTGGGGCTGGGCACAACCGGAGAAGCACTGGGGTGACACACAATCAGGATGGTGCGGGGGGCACACAGGGAGAGGCGGCCCTGTGCTCCCTGCCACGGGGTCCTCCCCAGCCGAGTTGGCAGCAATGCCCAGGCACAGGGCTCAGAGGACACACTTCTCACTGAGCAGGGAAGCAGCGAGTGAGCAAGTGAGCACTCAGCCTGTGCCACGTCCTCTCAGCCAGGCACCACTGAGAATGTGGCGACTTCCATCTAGGAAGCAGATGTGAAGTCTCGGGTCTTGCCTACTTCAAGCAGGAAATCCCTTTCTGAACACACTGTAGTTGTCTACATCTGCCTACAAACAGGTACGCTTCTTACCATCCACGGAACCGAACTCCCGCTCATGTGCACGAGTGAGAATCTCTTTGTACAGTGTTTCTGCTTGCTTGAACTTTCCTTGTTTCAGATAGCAGGATGCCTTAAAGTAAAATAAAGGATTTAGTGTCCTCCATGTAAATAAAACATGCATGTTTATCTGCAGTGAGCAGTAGAATGCTGGGGAAGCACTGGGGTCTGAGGGAGAAAGGTCCCCACGGCCCCCTCAAATACCAGGTTGTTCTTGGTCTTGGCCACATTGGGGTCGTCAGGGCCCAGTTTTGTCTGGTAGATCTCCAGGGCTCTCTGATAATAATATTCCACTTCTTCATACTTGCCCTGGTTCTGGCACAGTAAGGCCAAGTTATTCAACTGCTTGGCAACGTCAGGGTGATCCTTTCCCAGGACCTGGGAATAAACACTAGGAATTAGAAACACCGACTTATGTTACCACACCCACCTCCTGTCAGAAGCAGGCTTCTAAAAGGTAAATGGGGGCCAGGGATTTAGCTAAGTGGTGCCTCGCCTGCCTCGAAAGCACCAGGTCCTGAGTTCAATCCCTGGGAGGGGAGCGAAGGGGAGGGGAAGGGAAAACTGACAAACCTGACTCAAATGGCCATCATGACAAAAATAACCAGAATCTACTCCATTATCTACTCCTCCTTCTGTGTGTGGGGGGGGGGGGGTTACTGGGGATTTGCACTGTGCTACATCTCCAGCCATTTTTTTTTTAAATACACATTTTCAAAGCATCTTTATAAGCCAAAGAGGTAAGCAAGAGCCTCACTCAATTTTTTTTTTTTTTAAATACACATTCCAGCCATTTTTTTTTTTAATTTTTGAGACGGAGTCTAAGTTGCTGAATTGCCCAGGTGGGATCAAATAACCCAAATCTCTCTCATTCCTCCTTTACTCCCCAGCCTACACATTAAAACACAGCCAAGGGGTGCAAGCACTTTGTTGGTCTTCTCCATCAGTGTAACCTTGCACCCTCGCTAGGACAGTCCTGCTCAGGGACAGGCAAACACCCTCCGCACCCAAACCAAGCACTTGTCGCCTCAGACCTGCACCTCACATGCACAGTTCCTGGGAGACGCGCTGCCCTGCACGCACCATCTCCCCAGCTCTCTGGTCAGACGCGGGCCTGCCCTGGAAAGCCAACACCTAGCCCTCAGCCTGAGGAGCCTGTGCTGTCCCCTCTGTCTCACAGGACACCCTCTGCGGTCACCAGGTCTGTCCAGTGGACAGTGCTCCCAGGAAAGGACTAAGCAGGGGGCTCTGAACAAATGAAGAGGCAAACATTTGAATAAATTTTTGCAGGATTTTTTTCAGACAAGGTCTCACTAAGTAGCCCAGCTGGTCTCCAACTCCTGGGCTCAAGCGACCTTTCTGTTTCAGCCTCCTTAAGCAGCTGGGACTACAGGCATGTGCCACAGATCATCAGGCCTGTACATCATCTGACCGTGCTCTCATCCTTCTGTGCTCTCCCTAATTTTAAACCCAACCCACTCAACTTTGACCATTTTACTTTATAAATATCACCCAGATGGCACCATGATAAAGTATTACCTATAACATTTGACGATGCGCTCCTTTCAGTTTCTAATTCTTTGCCGTATGGCTCAAAATCAAGTACTCTCAGTATCACAGATAAACAATCAAAAGAATGTCAAACTAGGGGCCCGGGATTTAGCTCAGTGGTGCCACTGCCTGCCTCGCAAGCAAAAGGTCCTGAAATCGATCCTGGATACCAAAAAAAAAAAGTCCAATGAAACAACTGCCCTAAGTCATGGCATGGGCCTGACACCTGACTGTAACATCTGAACCTCTCTCGCTGCGGAGACAACCTTCCTAGTTTCCTCAACAGCCAGTCATAAAGGCAGCAGGTGCTGTTAAATATCCATGCCTCTGAAGCAAGGACAGCTCTGAGCTAATCTTTAGCTGTGAAAATAACTGCTTTGTTTCTTAACTTTGATAAGGCGTATGTGGTAAACTTATTTTTCAACAGTAACACGCATCTTCCTACTGACAGGCATACACCCTTGTTAAGTGCATTGTCAAGGGCTGGGGATTTAGCTCAGTGGCACCGCGCCTGCCTTGCAAGCACAAGGTCCTGAGTTCAATCCCTGGTACCAAATAAATATATAAATATAAAAAATACATGCAGTTAAGTGCATCGTCCCCAACAGCTCCTGCTGTTGCCCCACACCCAGGAATGTGCCATCATGAATACATGCTCCCTTAGCATGGGTCTCCAACGCTGCTTTTAGGGGCCAAATGGACTTCGTTCTGGGAGCTGCCCACCTTTAAAATCAGCTGTTTTCAGTTAAGTGATTAGCAATGACATCACAGTGCTCACTTCCCAAAACTTAAAGCTGAAATTTTTGTTCAAAAAGCTAAATCTCAGCAAGTGAGTCTTCTGTTGTTCCATACCTTTTCTCTGATCTCCAGGGCTCTTTTACACAGCGGCTCGGCCTCTTTATACTTCCCTCGCTTACCATACAGGACTGCGAGGTTGTTCAGCGTCGCCGCCACCTGCCAACACAGGATGCCACAAGAAATGTGAGACGTCCTGACGGGTGGCTGCACGTCGCAGACCCCCAGTCACAGCGCACAGTGAAGCACTCTCACCGGACAAGATGTGACTTCAGGTCAAAGACCAGCACAGTTCGTAAGAGGCAGATCACCAAGCAGTGCTGCATCACGAAAGTTTTAACACTGAACAAATCGGCCTCAAAATCATCATGATTTTTTTACATTTCCCTGGAAGCCACAAAGCCAACCAAGAGATCTCTGCAAATCTGACCAGATTTTTACAAAGAGACAATGCAAATTCCCGAGAAACCAATCCAGAGAATGACATGCAGTCTGATTTGGGATCAAAGGGTGCAGCTGCGGTCCACTGGAGGTGTGCTCTCACGGAGCAGGAGGGATGGGCATAGCGGCAGAGCTGCGGGAGAAGCGGTCACTGCCCGCGCAGGCAAAGCCCTACCTGTGCCAGCCAGGAGCAGGAGGCTGTCAGACTCTCCCTGTCGAGAGTGACACTGGCATGAGCTGGGCAAGAACACACTGGGGAAAACGAAACGTGAACGACCGAAAGAGCCAGGTATACAAACCGCAGGGTGGTCCTTGCCCAGAGTTTTCTCGCGGATGGCCAAGGCGTCGTTGAGCAGATTGGCTGCATCTTTGTATTTGTTCTGGTCCCTGAAGTGAGAAAGGCACAGTGAGTGTTGGGCTGCAGGAGACCGATTGTAACCTGCCCGTTTCCTGGTGCCAGAGGCCGAGCCCAGAGCCTCACACTAAGCTCCACCCAGCCTCCTAAATCTTCTTAAATGTCATTTTGGAGCTACAGAAATACAGGTTAAGCTCCCATTATTAAAAAACAAAACCAAAAAAATAAAATAAAAAAACAAAACCACCCTGAGTGTGGGAGGAGAGACTGGAAGGAAACCATCGGTGAATCCCTGTCAAGGTGAGTTGTGGGCCAGCCTGGCAGTTCCTTCACTTGGCCTCCCATGGAGACCACAGAACAGAGCTGCTGCCATGCTGCAGTGAAAAGGGGAAGCCCCAGAGCCACAGGCAGCTCTCATCTGGCATCAGACAGCACAGATCTGAGTCTGAGCAGGCCCTACTAGCAGCAATGACCTCAGCTGAAACTCAGGAGAAACGGGGACCCCCCAGACCTGGTCTGTCAGGAGCTCATCATGATGGGACTTAACCAGGAAGGGAAGTTCAGATGCAAAATGAAAAGAAATGTGTATGCTGCAAGCATTAAAATCCTAAGAGAAAAATGAGCAAGACAGGAAGAACTACAGTCAGTCATGGATAACTAAAAATATGAGGTCAAAGAAACAGAAATCAAAACACAGGCTCCACTCATCTACCACCAAGGAAAAAGCAATGACCAAGACCACCCAGGTAGTCCATGCTATAGCAGGAGCATGAATGCATCAGCCCTCTGAATGCAGTTCAGCAAATACTGGCAAAGGTTACACAATGACCTGTCTTAGGAATTTATCTTTAATAAATCCAAAACTGCCAGGGATAGTGGTGCACACCCATAATCCCAGAATCTGGGAGGCTGAGGCAGGAGGATCACCACAAGTTCAAGGCCAGCCTGGGCTACACAGTGAGACCCTGTCTCAAAATTTAAAAATTAAAAATGGGCTGGGATGTAGCTCAGTGTAAAGCCCCTGGGTTCAATCTCCAGTGCTGCCAAAAAAGAGAAAAGGAACTCATCCACGGACATGGGGGCATTACTGCACATCTCAGGCCAACTCAGGCCAACCTCTGACTCCCTGCACACACCCTGCCCAGCCAGCCTCACGCCAGCGCACACAGGCCCTGTCTCCACATTGGCCCTGTCTCCGGCCCAGCCCCATTCCATCCACACCGCTCAAAGCCCACCCACCCACCCACCATGGCCCAGGGACCTTCTGCAGAGGCCAAAAGGCTAGAGGAGACACAGGGACAAAGGGTGCATGGGGTCTCAGACTTCAGAAGCCCTGGGAAGATGAGCAGGACGAAGACAAGGCTGGGAGGCCTCCAGACCAAAGAAGCCGGCAGAGTCGCACGAGCAGAGTCACACACTCACTGGCCAGAGCAGAAACACTGGTGTGGGGCCTGGGCACGGGACAGGGTGGAGCACCTGCCTAGCTAGACGTGCTAGGTCCTGGGCTCCACCCATAGGGGAAGGAGGGAGGCAGAGGAGGAGAAAAGGCTGACCCAGGCGGCTAAGGCAGCATTTGCTCCCTTGCAGTGAGATCCTTGCCACAGAGTTGGCTAAATACTGCATTTGGATTTAACCCCTGGATGTTTGAAGAGAGATGGATGATAAAGTTGGAAAGCACATAGTTGATTCAGATTTATAAAACATATTTTATGCTGCAGATGGTGGCACACACCTGTAATCCCAGCTACTCAGGAGGCTGAGGCAGGAGGATTACAAATTCAAGGCCAGGCTAGGTGACTTGGTGAGACCCTATCACAAAATAAAAATTGTTTAAAGGGCCAGGAATGTAGCTCAGTGGTAAAGTGGTAGAGCACTTGCCTAGCATGTTTGAGGCCCTGGGTTTAATCCCTAGTACTGCAACACACACACACACACACACACACACACACACACACACACACACACACTCTTTCTGTGGCAAGCTTGTTAAAAGTCTCTAGGTACAGTTCAGCAAAGAAACCAAAGGACTAGCCTGTACACCAGGGCCAGGATGTTGAGCATGGTGGCCACGTCAGGGTGGTCATGGCCGGAAGTCTTCTCCAGATCTTCCAAGGCCTGCTTGCAGAGCGGCACAGCCACTTCGTAGCGCCCTTGCGAGGCATACTGGATCACCAGGTTGTGCAGCGTTCGCAGACGGGCGGGGATCTCGTAGCCCCCCTGCTGGGCAGCAGCGGCCGCACTGCTGTGCTGCTGCTGAACTGCAGAGAGAAGGCTGCTTCAGAGGGGCGCTCAGCACAGCCGCGCAGACAAGTGGGTTAATACGGTACGCTTTCCCTGCCAACCCTGCCTCGAGCAGCCCCTCTGTTAGTTCAATCTTTTCTAAGGACCCTGGGTATGCTGGGAGAGAGGAAGGGAGCATCAAGAATGCACCCTGTTGGGCCAGGGATTTAGCTCAGTGGTTCCAGTGCCTGCTTTGCAAGCGCAAGGTCCCGAGTTCAGTCCCCGGTACCAAAAAAAAAAAAAAAGAATGCACCCTGTTGAAAAGAAAAAATATGAGAAAAGGAAAAAATGGAAACAAAGTCTTTGTAAGTAGGGCAGGGTGGAGAGGGTGAAGGGAGGGCAGGGGAATGGGAAAAAAATAAGAACTAAGATGCATCACGTACAGGTGCAAGATCCCAGTGAGGAATGTAACTGTACTGTATACCTGAAATGTACCAATAAACGTAATGAAAACAGAAGAAAGAGTGCACCCTGTCCGCAGGCTTCTCCGGGGTACCCCTCACGGAAGAGTGACTCTGGCCTCTTCCACCTGCAGGGATCTCGGCCACATCTGCACTGTGCACGTGTGCCTGTTCACCAGGCCCCACCCTCCACACTACACCCCCACACAGGCACACACAATCCCCACTGCCCGGGAAGCACAAGCCACCCCACTGTGGTCGGGCTTCTGGGCAGCAGGCCCTGTGCTGCGGCTCTGCTCACTGTGACCAACGCGCCCTGGAGGGACAGCAAGGCTCCCCTGTGCAGGACGACAGGCTGCACTCACTTCCTTGGCCAGGGTCATCCTCGTCATTTGGGAAGAGGTCGTCCAGGGGCTCTCTGGCAGAGTCAGCATCTTTGTCCTCCTACAAAAGAGACCCAGAGCATCATTCAGCCTCCACTCTGAACACCCTGCCTGCAAATCTTTAACGTAAAACTCACGTCAACTCCAAGCCCTGGAGAAGACACCAGTCTGTCAGGTCCAGGCAAGGTCATCCGTGCAGCTTCTCCACAGTTTGAGAGTAAGGAAACCCTCCCTAGATTAGATCCCAGTACTTAGACCCAGGACACCACAGGCCAGGACTGCGCCTCCACAGCTGTGCTTTCCCACCTGTGTTCAGGGGCTCAAACTCAGCAGGGGAAGCCTCACTGGAAGTAAAACTTCATTTCACCTCCAATCACCACAGAACGGGGGGCTGGACCACTGCCACAACGGCCCCCATGCAGGAGCCTGAACAGCTGGAAGCCCAGGAGCACCACATACCTGTAACTCGCGCCTGGCTGCAGACTGCTGCTTATGCAAGGGGTGAGACAGGGTGACATAACATAGAAAACAAACAGCTGAGCCCGCTGAAAACAGCACGGTCGCAGGAGGGACACGGACACTCTGCTCCAAGGCAACCCTCTGGAAGTGCACGTTTTTCCCCAGTAATGGGGAGTGAACCCAGGGCGTTCTCATTGAGTTACATCCCTTTATTTTGTTTTTTATTTTGAGACAAGGTCTAAGTCACTAAGTTCCCCAGGCTGGACTCAAAATTGCAATCCTCCTGCCTGAGCCTCCCAGAATACTGGGACTACAGGCGTGCACCACCACGCCCACTTACATATCATTTGAGAGTATTCCCACTGGAACACATAACCCGAACAGTAGACAAACCCAAACTGAGGAACGATGGCTAGAGGAACCAGCCTGCGTTCCTCAAAGATAGCAAAGTCATAAAACACTAAAGAGATGGACGGGACAGGGGACCGTGTGTGTAGTGTGCAATCTGAACTCGGTCTCCAGATAACGTGAAGAAAAGCGTGAAGGACAACCCAGAGACAATCCACAAAGTGAGGGTCTGGGCTGTGGAGCCGGCGGCATGTGGTGTGCTGTTAAATTCGCTGCATTTGCCCCAGCCTGGACTTCATGGACAGCCCCTCCCAGGAGCCAGGCCCAGCAGAGGAAAGGAAAAGGCATCACACAGGTCTGCTGAGCGGAGAGCAAACAGCGCTCAGGAGCGGGCAGAGTTAGCTCAAGGCCTGAGGCTCTTTCCAGGTCAGACATGTTTTTCACGTCTGGTCCCAGCACTCTGGGAGGCTGAGACAGGAGGACTGCACACGTGAGCCCAGACCGGCCAACTTACAACTTAGGAAGACCCAGCCTCAAAAGAAATACAAAAATACAGAAATAAACAAAGGCAGAGAGGAGGGACTACTGGGGCTGCAGCTCACTGGGAAAGTCCTGGGTTCAAATTTCCAATACTGGAAAATAAATATGAGGAACAAACAAATAGCTTCAAACCTACTTTAGCTTAAAAGCTATTCTCTGATTTTGTGAAGTCATCCAGTGCTGCAGGTGAATTACTGGCTGGCACCAACATGTCCGAGGGCTATCACCCCACAGCAACCTAAGTCAGAGTATTTGGAGCCACCTGACTCCGAGGTCACTGGAGCCGGAGCCAGGGGAACCCTAAGAACTCACAACGCTGTCATCCAAACTGCGCCCTGTGAAACGCATGTGCTTGGACCTGGCCCCAACCTGAAGGTGCCTGGACATGCAGCCTGGTGGGGCAGGGTCAGGGCTAGAAAGGTCAGAGGGCGGAGCTCAGGATGGCATCCAGGTCTTCACAACAACAGGCAGCAGAGGGCTCTCTCCCCACCAGTGCGGGCACAGCCCAAGGGCAGCCACCTGCAAGCCAGCAGAGTGCCCTCAGCAGAACCAACCCTGCTAGTCCCGACCCAGAGCTGGAGCTCCCAAACTGAAAGAAAACATGCCTGAGCCAACAGAGGCCAGTGCAGATGTGTGGTGCTACACAGGGGCCTCTGAGCAGAGGCGGAGAAGTGAACCATGGCACGGCGACTGAGCCTGTGCATGTGCCTGACACAAGGAGGCAAAAGAGTCAGCTCACACCAGCTATAGAACCCTGGACCGAAGCCTGGGCCAAAAGGCGGCCATGACTGGAAGGACTGGCGAAGTCCAAATAAAGTCGGCTTCGATTAACGGTAACACAGCAATGTTAATTTCCTAATTCTGAGAAAGGTTCTATGATTATGTAAGATGTTAATATCAGGGAGAAGAGGGTGCAGGGTACATGGGAACTTTCTTCACTTTTTTCCGTTTATATGTCAATCTAAAATTATTCCAAAATTTAAGTTTATTTAAAAAAGCAGCTAACGGTGGCGCACACCTGTCATCCCAGCACTGTGAGGGTCTGGGGCAGGAGGATCGGAAATTTGAGTGCAGCCTGGGAAACTTACTAACTTAGTGAGTCCCTGTCTCAAAATGAAAAAAATAAAACAAAGCCTTGAGATGTAGCTCAGTGAGGTGGCCCTGGGTTCAAGCCCCAGTATAAGAAAAAGAGAAAGGGTGGGGGGAGCCAGCCACCAAAATTAAAAATAAATTGTGGATTAAAAATAATTAAATTGAGACTGGATGAACAACCCAAAAGAGCCAATAGAAAAAGAAAAGCCAAGACCCCTGGGGACCCCCAACACTCTAGGCGCAGAAAGGAAAGCCAGCAATGGAAGCTAAGGAGGCAGAAGAGAGGATGGAGCAAACTGGTGGAGCCCACAGGAGCCAGGAGCAGCAGAGAGGAGGCCAGACAGCATGGCAGGGAAGCAGAGGGGTGTGGAGGGGCAGACCCTGGACAGGGCTGGGAGGGCCTGGTCTGCAAAGCACCTTCTCTTGTTCCAACCACTGTTCTAGGGTCACAAAGGAAAGCACGTGGCACCCAGAGCCACGAGCCTTGCCCACCGCCCCGCAAGGACCAGCCGGCCAGCATGGCGCCCTGAAGGCATAGCAAGCACTCACTGAGGGAGAAGTGTCATCGTCGTATTTCTTCAGCTGGTTCATGAACTCCAAGTGCTTCTTCTCCTCCTCCAGCTGCGCCACCGACTGCTCACTCTTCTGCAGCTTCTGCTGTGTGTTGGCCAGCTCGTCCCGAAGCCACTGATTCTCCTGGCACAGACGACGAACCTGTGCACGTAATTTCTGCTTCTCCGACTCCACGGCGTTCAGGTGATTTGACAAAGCCATCATCACCTGCACAGAGAGACGTTCCACTGCAGCGCACCACCCAGTGAGCACTGCTCCCGGGGCGAGGGCTCCCTGCTCCAGCTCACAGGCGCCTGAGGACCGCCTGCCATCCATCCCGCACACACTGCCCACTCAGGACATCTACAAAGGGACCTCTTCTTTCCACATGAGGGCACCCCAAGGACAAGCAACGAACACATCTGCTCTCGTGACACGCCCTTTGCATAGGGATATGTCACCAAAGGCAGATGGGCAGGCAGGCGGGGCAGTGGTGAGGGGAGGGGCCCTCGGCTAACCACAGAGCCCCAGGAGGCACTGGTGCTGGCGCAGCCACAGCTGACGGCTCCATCGCAGAATCAGGGCTCTGCCTGCAGCTTCTGGGGCAGCTCTGAGGGGTGTGAGGTGGGAAGGCAGGGAAGCCAGCCAGCTGCATCTCCCCTGTGCACATCATGGACCCATCCTCCTCTCTCAGGACGCAGGAACTCTGTTCCCACCCCCAGGTGTGAAACAGAAGCTCCGGAGGGTGGGCTTTTGCTTCCTTATTTTATAAGAGCTTGGGAAACAGTGGGTTCACAAACTCCAAACAGTGAGAATGTTCTACAAACCAGCATCTGGACAGGGCTGGGATGAGGAGCCCTAAAAGGGGTGTCCAGGTGCTCACTTCCTCTCCAAAGGCAAACTAGTGACCAGCAGCCCCTCTTCTACCTCATCCACTCACCATACAGGCAGAGAGCAGAAGCCAAGTCTCTGTGTATGAATCTGACCTAAGAGCCAGAGGTGATCAGGGGAGAAAGCCCCAGACGTTTCCAGTTTTCATCTCCATGTCAAACACCACAGAAACTTAAAAGCAACCTGGCCCTGGAGACTGAGGAGCCACCGCTGCCACCCCATGTTCCCACCCTCCTTCCAGACACAGGTGCTGGACGGAAGGCAGGTTAGTGTCCCCAGCCCTGCACAGCCAGAGGGCAGAGGATGGCTCTCATGAAGTGAAACCTAGGCAGCAGCACTACAGGGAGGGCCACCTCGCTCTCCTTTCCCTTGTCCCAGCACAAAGTCCCGTGGCTGCTGCAGAGGCTCCCTCTTGGGCCCAAGATGCGCCCAGCATGCAGTGCAAAGGGGCTGGAGCCTGGGCGTCAGATGAACTAGCATCCAGCAAGCTTACCTTGGTGCTCATCTGGGGGGCGGGGGACTCAATACTAAATGACACCCAGCCTCTTCAAAATTCAGGTGGGGCCAGGGGTTTAGTTCAGCGGCATCGCACCTGCCTCACAAGCTCAAGGTACTGAGGCTGGGCATACTGGCCCAATCCTGTGATCCCAGCTATTCAGGAGGGTGAGGCAGGAGGATCACAAATTCAAGCCCATCATGGGCAACTTGGCAAGACCCTCAAAATACCATTTTGTTTTAAAATTTTAAATAAGTAAAATTAATTAATTAAAAAGTGCTGGTGATGTAGCTCAGTGCAAAAGCTCTGGGTTCACTCCCCTCTAACACAAAAATAATAATAATAAATTATGGCAGGTGTGGTGGCCCACACCTGTGATCCCAGCACTCGGGAGGCTGAGGCAGGAGGATCACCATGAGTTTGAGGTTACCCTGGGCTACATCATGAGCTCAGCGCCAAACTGCACTGCATAAATAAAAATAATAATAAATTTTTTAAATTCAGATAAGCTCAACTCAGTAGTCAGTTATGTAACAGACAGGACCCACAGATGAGTGGCCTCCCCACCCTGGTAAGAGGCACTTCTCCAAAGCGACCAACCACGGCCAGGGCTGAGTGGCTCTCACGCACCTGCGCCTCACTCAGGCCGAGCTCCAGCATCTCCAGGGACTTCCGGATCATGCTGGACTTCTCCTCCACCAGGTTGCTCTCGTCATCTTTCTTCAAGCACTTCAGCGTCTCCAGCAAACTCTGCAGGATGGAGTTGTGCTCATTCTTCAGAGCCTCTAGCCCCTGGATTACTTGCTTTGTCTTGGAGATGATTTCATCCTGCGTGAGCTTCTCCAACTTGTCTTCCTTTATGTACACCATTGTGGACATGTTGTCATACATTCTAGAACGGAAAAAGAAAAGGATCAGACATCTCATAACAGGATTCATGTGTGTCACATCACTGAACAGTAAACATCTGTAAGAACTTTAAATTATATTTTATAGGTGAGTAATAAATACATAGAACTGTAATTTATGAGTCAGGTGTGGTGACCCATGCCTGTAATCCCAGCACTTGGAAGGCTGAGGCAGGAGGATCACCATGAGTTCAAGGCCAGCCTGAGTTACATAATGAGAACCTGTCTCAAAAAAAATCTTTTTAGGGCCGGGGATTTAGCTCAGTGGTTTCACCGCCTGCTGCGCAAGTGCAAGAGTTGGCACCGAGTTCAATCCCTGGTACCAAAAAAAAAAAAAAAAAATTGGGGGGAGTGGTTTCTGCTGCCTGCTTTGCAAGGGCAAGGTCCTGAGTTCAAGCCCTGGTACCAAAAAACAAAAATTTTTTTTTAAATAATTATAATTTATGGGCTGGGGATTTAGCTCAGTGGTTTTGCTGCCTGCTGCGCAAGCAAAAGGACCCGAGTTCAATCCCTGGTACCAAAAAAAAAAAAAAAGAATTATAATTTATGACCTTAAATATTAAATTTGGTACTGTTTCTGCATTTCCTTTGTACACCTATTAAATCACTTTCCTGGTTTATGTCTGAATTCTTTTTAATAACAGTAACTAAAATTAGTGCCAGAGCTAGGGATTTAGCTCAGTGGTTTCAAAGCCTGCTGCGCAAGCACAAGGACCCAAGTTCGATCCTGGGTACCAAAAAAATAAAATTAGTGCCAAAGATTAAGAACAGCATAACATCCAAATGACACTCCCAAAACACAAAACCTCAGGGAACATTTCCTCTAAATGTTTGCAAGCTTTATTTACTTGGTGAAATGCAAAAGGACCTTAAATCTGTGATGTTCCTAGCCTTAACTGTGTTGGCCTGGTTGGCTTGGGACCCCCAGGGATTAATAAACACACTGAGTGTGTCTGGGTGGGTCACAGAGGCATGACCCTGGGCACTGCACATGGTCCCTGCCCCTCCACTCTGGCTCCATCCCCTGCTCTGCTTCCCAACTGCCGTGAACTAAGCGTCTTTGCTCCCACCACAAAGTCCACCGTGATGCCTCTGCCTTGAAGCTAGCCAACCATGAACTGAGTCCCCCAGTACCATGAGCCACATTAAACCTCTCCTTTGATTTGAGGATGTCAGGTATTGTGTTCCAGCAATGGAACAGCTAATACAAAATTCTTAGTAACATATTTAAGCAGACAAGGCCTTGGGAGGTGGTCATGCAGCTGAAAGAAGAGAAAAAAATAACCCAGGGAGACACACAAGAACAGTAAGAGTGGAAGGAGAGGGCCAGATCTGTGAGACACAGGCGGAGATTCACAACCGAACATTCATAGGCCAAGACCTAAGAAGACACAGCCAACGGATGCAATGTGTATTCTCTTTCCCACATGAACACCATCAAAGCTAGTACTTACATGAAAAATAATTTTTTAAAAATTAAGTGAGACTTAATCATCAATTGAGGAGGCCTGAGTAAAAAGTCCACCAAAGTTATTTAAAGAAAAGGTGTAGGGTGTAGCTCAGTGCAGTGCTACAGCACTTGCCTAGTTCCCATTGGACCTCAGGTTCCATCCCCAGCACCACACACACACACACACCAGACAGAAAGAAATCAATTTGAACTCAGGAAACATACAACATGGGCCGGGGATTTAGTTCAGTGGTTCCGCCGCCTGCCTTGAAAGCACAATGTCCCAAGTTCGATCCCCTGTACCAAAAAGAAAAAAGGAAGGCCGGGGACTTGGCTCAGTGGTTCTGGCACCTGCCGCGCAAGCGCAAGGTCCTGAGTTCAATCCTCAGTACCAAAAAAAAAAAAAAAGGACACATTTGAAAAAAGGAAAGGAGAAAAAGAACAGCCCCTTTAAGGTAGTTTTGTTGCTTAAACTTAAAAGAGCTGGTGAAGCCAGGCATGGTGCACCTGTGGTCCCATGACTCAGGAGACAGAGGAAGAAAGATTATTTGAGCCCAAGAGTTTAAGGTCAGTCTAGACAACCTAGTGGGACCCCATCTCACAAAAGAATAATAAAAGAGAGAGGAAGAAAAAAAAAAGAGAAAGGTAGGCCCCTACCCTCACCACACACTGAATTCCAGGCTGGTCACAGGGTTAGATCTGGGGCAGTATGTCTGCAGTGCTGGGGACGGGACACATTGAATAAGCAGCAGTCTACCACTGACCTACATTCCCAGGCTTCACTACAAGTGTGCAAAAAAATGAAGAACTCACAAGAAACTAGAAGAAAATACAGGCAGAGGTCTAAATGCATAAAGATTAAAGTCCATTCTGTGAATAGAAGCAACAGCAGAAAACTGCAGAAGACTACAGTGTACGTACAACAAGACATTCATTATGTTGGATGCAGAAACTAAACACATGACTGAGTGAAAGCTATTTTGCAGCTCACCATAGTGAAGAATTCAAAAGTACACAAACTCCAATCTCAATGGTTAAAGGTTAATAATCTCTGAAAAATAAAACTTACTAGAAATCTAAGTCAACTCACACATCCTACTCTCTAAGCCTACAAGCCACACAGTTCCCAGCCCCTCTTCCAACTCTTACAGCGTGTCTACCTCCAGATGTCTTGGGAATCAAGGAATTAGCTAGAACTATGCCCAGCAAACAAGGAAGCAGCTTCAGAAGCCCTGAATCCTCTTACATCTGCCGCGTGACTGCCAGAGCCTGGATCTCCCAGCTGCCAAGTGGCACTGATGCCTCCCCTGACCTGGGTCCCACAGCTCAGAACTATCCCCATGCCGGTCAGGCACAGTGGTGCACACCTGTGGTCCCAGCTACTGCTAAGGCCAGATGATCCCAGGTTCCAGGCCAGCCTGGGCAATTTAGTGAGACCTTGCTATGGTTTGTATCTAAGTGTCCCCAGAGCCTCATGTACTCATAGGTGGGGCTTGGGGAGGTGACTGGATATTGTCATTGAATGAAGCCACTGGCAGGTTTAGAGCTAGGTGTGACATTTACAGACCGGCCACTGGAGTTCATAGCTGGTGGGAAGAGGTGAGTCACTGTGGGCGTGGCCTGGAAGGGCATCCTCCCCCCCCCATCCCTCTCTGCTTCCTGCTCCCCTGCCATGAGCAGTTTCTCCCCTGCTACACCACCCTGCCTTGGAGCCAGCCAACTATGGACTGAAACCTCCACAAACCACAAGCCAAAATAAACCTCTCTTCCTTTAACTTGCGGGTATTGGGAATTCTGTCCCAGCAAGAAAGTAACTAAGACTGACCGTGTCTCAAAATAAAACCACAAAGGGCTGGGGATACACCTCATCCCTCCATGGGTTCCATCTCCAGTACCTCAGGCAAAAGAAAGGAGGGAGGGCCAGGCCTGGAGGGCACACCTGTGACCCCAGCTCTCGGGAGGCTGAGGCAGGAGGATCGAGGTGAGTTTGAGGCCAGCCTGGGCTACATAGTGAGATCCTGTCTCAAAAAACCAAAAAAGAAAAAGAAAGAGAGAGAGAAAGAAAATTCAGTCCCACGCGCTCCTCTCTTCCAAGTGATTCCCAAGACACCTGGCCCCAGGTTACCCTAAGCACGGCAATTTTAGAGGTTACTTCAGTTTAGTTTTTGTGGTGCTCAGGGATTGAACCCACGGCCTTCGCACCGAACTACATGCCCAGCCCTTTTTAGGTTTTCATTTTGAGACAAGTCTCTAAGTCATTGGGTTGCCCAGACTGGGCTCAATCTCACCACCCTCCCATCTCAACCTCCCGAGTTCCAGGGTTACAGGCACTGGCCGCCACCCTTGGCAGGAAGAACCCTGAAGAACCACTGTGCTGTCGCTTCTAGGGCAGGAGAACTGTGTGAAATCTCCAGCAGGACCCGACCCTCTAATACCTAAAACACGAGGAACTCTTCCGCAGGGAAGCTGTGGGGCTCAGAGCAGAGTCTCAGGACCCATGTCAGCCAACACATTCTGAGCTGCATCTGCAGATTCCGAGAGCCAGCACTTAAAATAACGAAGGCGAAATAGCCCTAAAACGACTTTTATTTACTTCTAATTTTAGAACTTGTCTCCATTTTAATAGAGACTCAGTCTTCACAATTTTTACTGGGTTTTCTATTTATTCATTTATTCATTTGTTTATTTTTTGAGACAAGGTCTCGCTATTATTCTGGCCTCAAACTCACACTAATCCTCCCGCCTCCGCCTCCCAAGCGCTGGCATGACAGGTGCACACCACCACACCTGGCCACAACACTGGGTTTTATTGCTAAAGTACACAGTTCTCACATTCACAAAGCCACCTCACTCACACCACACCATGAGGACAAAAACTAGAAATGACAAGAACCTATCTGGCTCCACTCCTGGTCCTCTGATTAAATCCTACCTCTAGCATTCTGTGACCCATAAATAAAACAACTTGAGCTGAGGATACAGCTCAGTACGTGCCTAACATGAACAAGGCCCTGGGTTTCATTCCTGCACTGGAAAGAAAAAAATTAAATGCCTCTTGAAATAAAAATAGACACCAGGGCCAGGGAGTTAGCTCAGTGGTTTTGTTGCCTGCTGCGCAAGCGCAAGGACCCAAGTTCGATCCCCGGTACCAAGAAAAAGTCATTAAAGCCCATAAGACCTAACAGTTCAGACAGACAGGGTAACTGCATCATGGATGGATTATCAATTCTCCAACATCCTACCTGACAAGTAGGACTCGTGTCTCTACAATAAGTGAAAAGGAATCACAATACGTGATATGCAGCTCATGCTCAAAAGCATAAGACATGAATATTAACTCACATATTCGGTTGATTTACTTCTACCTTGAGGCAAACAGGCCAGCAGTAGTATGCAAAGCAGCTGCACTCTTACTATCCCTGAAGCTGCCGTGCGTGTCCTTTATCCACTCCCTCTAGCACTCCAGTGACGAGAAGCAGCAGCCTCGGGAGTGACAGTGGCTCCCAACAAGGACTGACGGGTCTGGGGCAGCACCCACCATGTGCACTGCGGGCAGCGCAGCATGGCTGCAGTAGGGACGGAGAGCCCGGGAGAGCCTGTGAAGAGTCAGGCCCAAGAGGAGCCACATGCAGAGCAGGAGGGCCACACAGGGATGCAGGGCTCACAGGCACAAGTCACGGGGACCACAGGACAGCCTGACTGTCTGCTCCCAATGCACATCCTGCCACAAGGGCAGTAGCTTTCCTCTTCCCAAGAAAACCCAACCTGCCCCTGCCCTTCACACACACCACAGGCCTCCTAGTCACCCTGTGCATGGGGCCCAGGGCAATCTGATTGCTTTCATTACACCCAAAAGAACCCTTTTTGTATGAAGATGAGCCTCAGTATTTTGTTTAATTTCACACTCCCAAACAGCCCTGGTTTGTAGGGAGGTCTGGCAACCAGGCCTTCACCTCCAAAGAGAAGGGTGGAGCCTCTGCAAAAGCTGACCAACCACAGACAGGAGCAACCTTCCGCTCGTGCAATCAGTGTTCAGTGAGCCCTATTCTATGCCAGGTGTTATTCTAGGCACAGGCGCAAAAGAAAATAAAAATGCCATGGTGACAAAAGATCCCCTCCCTGCTCCCAGAGAGAAGGGAAAACAGGTCACATGGCTTCTCAAGAGCAACACTGGAAGCAAAAGGCATTAAACAAATGCCTCTGAAATTCTGAAAAGAAATTGCCTCCAGTTAAGAATTCCAGCAGCCACTCTCTCAATCAGCTCTGAGTGTACATAAAACACTTCACACAGGCCAGAGTTCCAAAAATGTTACCTCCAGGGCACCCTTCTCGGGCCACTGGAAGATGTGTTCACCTAGAACAGAGGGACAAGTCAAGAAAGAGGATGCTGGGGGTGCAAACACCCACAGGAGACCAGGCTACACACTCCAAGGCTGAGTGAATGCCAGCTCTACACACCAAGGAAGTAAAACCAGGCAGTGCTGCAAAGCAACCAGAACAGCAGAGCTAACCACTTACTACAGGGCTCACTGTGGAAGGCGGCATCATGAGGCTACAAATGCTAAAGACTGACCTAAGCAGACTGACACCTGAGCACTATGGGAGGCACAGGTGCGGTGAGCAGGCACAGTGGACAGGTCCTGAATATGAGGCAGGATCAGGAACCGAAATAACATCAGTTAGAAACAGTAGCAATTAGGGCTGGGGATCTAGCTCAGTGGTTTTGCTGTCTGCTGCGCAAGCACAAGGACCCGAGTTCAATCCCCAGTACCAAAAAAAAAAAGAAAAGAAAAGACACAGTAGCAGTTATGGAAAATCACAATAGAAGAAGCAATAGAAAAATCACTTAGGGGGCCAGGGATTTAGCTCAGTGGTTTCGACGCCTGCTGCGCAAGTGCAGGGACCCGAGTTCGATCCCCGGTACCAAAAAAAGAAAGAAAAGAAAAATCACTTATAAGAAGCAAGAAGTGTTGCTTCAGGGAGACAGAGAGTGTGGAAACTCAAAACTTACAAAGCCATGAAACAATGCACGCATGCCCTTCTCGTCCCAGGGCATCGAGGGCATGTGCCACCCACCAGGGACTCACAGCACAGGGTCTGGCAGTGCCTTGGGCACCCTGCACACAAAGCCACTGAGCACTGCCCACAACAAGGGGTGGGAGGAGAGGTCAGCAGGGCCCAGGACTCAGGGGACTCCCTGCCATCACCTGGAATGCGCTGTCTAGCACGTTTGTCCTCCTCTGCCTCCGGCCTCATTTATTTACGTAAGCACTTACATGAGTATGGACCTAGGGTTACTTTATAGCTTAGGTTATATCTAATTATTAATTATTTAAAATACCTTACTTAGCTTTTTTTTTTTCGAGACAGGGTCTCACTATCGCACTCCACACTGGCAGTGAACTCACCTCGTAGCCCAGGCTGACCTTGAACTCTCCAAGATCCTCCTGTGTCAGCCTCCCGAGTGCTGGGACTGCAGCTAAAAATACCTTATTAAGTTTGAGCAGCAAACTGCTCCAGGTCTAGCCCTGGGCTCTCACATCACCGTCTGTTTCTGTTGTTCTTTATTTCCCCAGGCCAGGGCTCTGCACAGGAAGGACAGGCGCTCTACCGCTGAACCCCAGTCCATGTCTTCAGATGCATCCCCATCCCTGTGGATCTCACATGTCTTCATCTCCCGGTGCCACAAGAAGCTCCAGGCTCATCCTGTACTTCCCTGCCACACTACAGTTAGCCATTTCCCCAAGGAGCTCTGGTTTGTTTTATAGTAGGACAATATTAGAATCTAAAATTGGACTGTCTTCCACCCCTCCAAACCTATTAACACTGGCCTAGCCATGAGAAAACAGCAGACAGACCCACACTAAAGGACATGCTACAAAAGTCCCGACCAGCACTTCTCAAAACTGTGAAGGCCACTGTGATAGACTGAATGTATAATCCCCTCTGCAGTTGGAATTTTTAGGGGGAGGGGTGAGCCACAGGAATGTCTCTTAACTTGATTATCTAAGGTCCTTGTTGGGGTGACAGAAAGCTAACTGATACATCCCTCAAATTCACAAATTCAAATTCCAACCCAAAGCCAGGTGTGGTGGTACACACCTGTGATCCCAACACTCCAGAGGCTGAGACAGGAGGACTGCTGTGAGTTCCAGGCCACCCTGAAGCACATAGCGAGACCCTGTCTCAAAAAACAACTCCACCCCGATGTGATGAGGTGAGGGGCCCCTGGAAGGTGGCTGGGTGATGAGGGCACCTCGAGATGGGAATGGCACACTTATGAAAGAGACCCATGCACACTCAGCTCCTCCCCATCAGTGAGGACACCACACCTGGGCCAGACCTTTACCAGGACCCACACACACTCACTCCCTAATCTCACCATCAGCCTCTAGCCTGTGAGAAAGACATTTCTGCTGTTCACAAGCCACTTGGGCTCTGGTACTCTGTGACAGAACCCTAACAAATCAGACAGTCTTCAAAAAACAAGAGAATTCTAAAGATGCTCACAGGTCAGGAAGAATGCCTAAATGTGATGTGGTGCCCTAGGTGAGGCCCTGGGACAGAACAAGGACAAGGGGGAAAACCCAGTGGCAGGGAGTGAATAATGATCCACCCATTTTCATTCCATGGTTGTCACAAATGTACCATATCAATGCAGGGGTTAGCAGGGTAAAACTGGGTACAAGGTATGTGGGAATTCTGCAGTATCTTTGCAACTTTTCTATAAATTTAATGCTACTCGAAAACAAAAAGTTTGGCCGGGTATGGTGGTGCATATCTGTGCAGGCTGAGGCAGGAGGATCTCTCTGTGAGTTCAAGGTCAGCCTGGGCTACTCAGTGAAATCAAAGCCAGCCTGAACTACATAGCAAGACCCTGTCTCAAAACAAAACAAAACGAAAAATACATAAATAAAATAGTTTACCTACAAAGAATACAAAAAAAGGGTGTGACTTGATACAAACAAAATCAAAAAGTGTACACACAACATGAACGCTAAGAATTCACAGGGGTTAGGGATGTAGCTCAGTGGTGAGTGCCTATTAGTGCCAGGCCCTGCATCAATCCCCAGCACCACCGAAAAAGAAAGAGACAGACATGGAAAGAGAGAGAGAGAATTCCTATCTTAGGCAATTTAGCTTTGGGATCATTTTCACAATTACACTGCTTTACTGAGATGACAATAAGGTTTGCAGGTAGTTTGGTCTACAATCGTTGTAATCCCCATAGTGAGGACAGAGACAGCAAAATTCACATACACTCACACTACCAGGAGAGAAACCCAGTCCAGGCTCCCTGAGCAAGTCCCCCACTTCAGGAACCACATCAGGCTGTGCAAAATCACACACATACACACATACACACACACACACACACACACACACACAGACACACACACACACAATGAGATCCTGACAGTTCACCAAAAGGGAAAGAAAGTATGTAAAACCCACAGGCTTTTCTTCAACCCTCAAATACAGAAAGGACTTGACACTTTGGCCACAATAAAAACCAACCTAGGGCCAGGGATTTAGCTCAGTGGTTCCGCTGCCTGCCTTGCAAGCGCAAGGACCTGAGTTCGATCCCCGGTAACAAAAAAAAACCTAATGCTGACCCAAAAATAGAACCACTGAGTACACTGCATTTTGTGTTTGGTTTGTTTTGCTGTTTGAGATGAGGTCTCATTACATTACACAAGTTGACCTCAAACTCCTGTGCTGAAGAGATCCTCCTGCCTCAGCTACCTGAGTGCCTGGGATCACAGGCATGGGCCACTCGCCCAGCCACTGAATTCTTTAGTAGTCAGATAAACAAACCAGAATTGTTGGGATTCTAAAGATTGAGATCTACAGATTAGAATCTACAAAGATTCCTCCGGCCAGGCAGTAATCCCAGATACACTCCAAGCTGAGGCAAAAGGATCACAAATTCAAGGCCAGCCTGGAAAACTTGACAAGGCTCTGTCTCAAAAGAAAATAAAAAGGGGTGGTGATCTAGCTCAGTGCTCCCTGGCTTCAATCCCCACTGCTGCCAAAGAAAACTTAAATATAAAATAAAATAAAAACCTAAGAATTAACCAAGGAAATGAAAGACCTGTACAATGAAAATTACATCACTCTGAAAAAGGAGATCAGAGAGGACATATGAAAATGGAACCAGGGCTAGGGATTTAGCTCAGTGGTTCCACCACCCGCCTTGTAAGCACAAGGTCCGGAGTTCGATTCCCAGTACCAAAAGAAAAAGAGAAAGAGAAAATGGAAGCTGTCCCATCCTCTTGAATAGGCATAATCAACACCTCAAAATGGCCAAACTTCCAAAACGGATATACAGATTTAATACAATCGCAATCAAAATACCAACAGCATTCCTCACAGATCTAGGGACAACAATCCTAAAATTCATATGGAACCAGAAGAGGCCAGAAGAACAAAAACAATCCTGGGCAACAAAAGCAAAGCAGGAGGCATCACAATCCCAGATCTGAAGTTATATTACAAAACTACAGTGATAAAAACAGCACGGTTCTGTCACAAAAACAGACCTGTGTGTGGCTCAGTGGAACAGAACAGAGGAAGCAGAAATAACCTCAGGCACATTCAACTATTTGATCTTTTGGGGGGGTACCAGGGCTCAAACTCAGTTCCTCGAGCTTGCCAGCCAGGGGCTGTGCCGCTGGGCCACATCCCCGGCCTTAAATGTTTGATTTTTTACAAAGGGGAACAAAAACATACACTGGGGGAAAGACAGCCTCTTTAAAAAATGGTGCTCAGATATTCACATGCAGAAAACTGAGTACACCCATGTATTGCACCATGTATTAACTAAAACCAAAAGTGATCAAAGATCTAAATGTTAAAACAGAAACAGTCTGCTGGAAGATAAAATAGGTAAAACTCTTGAAGTCATAGACGTAAGCAAGGACATTCGGAACAGAACTCCAGTGGCACAAGAAGTAATACTGAGAGTCAGCAAGTGAGATCACATTAAATTAAAAAGCTTCTGCACAGCAAAGGAAACAACCAATAGAATGAAAAGAGAACTTATAGAATGGGAAAAATTTTTTGCTATTTCTCAGACAGAGGACTAACATCTAGAATATATAAAGAACTCAAATAAATCAGAGCCCTGAAAATAAAAGACCTGGCCAAAAATTGGGCAAAAATGAACACACTTCTCAGAAGTACAAATGGCCAAGAAATATATGAAAAATGGTCAACATTGCCAGCCATTAGAGAAATGCAAATTAAAATGACACTGACATACCATCTCACTGCAGAAAGAATGCCCATCATCAAGAAATCTAATAATAGGGCTGGGGATTTAGCTCAGTGGTTCCACCGCCTGCCTCGCAAGCGGAAGGTCCCGAGTTCGATCCCCGGTACCAAAAAAAAGGTAGCAATAACAAAAGCTGGCAAGGCTGGGGGAGGACCTTCTCCCCGGCTCCCTGTACCAGGATCAAACTCAGGACCTTGGCCACCAAGCTACACCCAGGCCCCCAAGGGGAGCTCTTTATTGTTGTGAGAATGTAAACTAGTACAACCACTATGGAAATCAGTATGGAGATTCCTCAAAACTCTAAACACAGAAATTCCATTTGAC
The DNA here is from genome assembly GCF_053883595.1 of Heterocephalus glaber. NCBI lineage: Eukaryota > Metazoa > Chordata > Mammalia > Rodentia > Bathyergidae > Heterocephalus > Heterocephalus glaber. The sequence continues at coordinate 40,227,854 of NW_028258379.1, read as the reverse complement.
TCGGCTATTCTCCTTCTAGGCATTTTCCCAAAAGTTACTATTACAGTCATACATGCATACACATGTTCATAGCAGCACAATTTATCACAGTTAAATCTTGGAAAGGGCCTATATGTCCACCAACAGATGAATGGATAAAGAAAATGTGTTTATACACAATGAAGTAATATTCTGATACAAGGAAAGATGAACTTTGGGCATTCACAGGTAAATGGATGCACCTCAAGACCATTATATTAAGTGAAATAAATAAGACACAAAAGCTTAAATACCACATGGGTTCTCTTATATGAGAAACCCAAATACAAATAAGAGCGAAATAAAAGACAATAGGAAGTAGAGAGATCTTTTTCAAATGGGAAAGGGAACGGGGCGGGGGGGGGGCCCTTTTGCAAATGGGAAGAGGACCAAAAGTTGGAGGGAGCAGAGAGGGATGGGTTAAGAGATGAAAGGAAATTAAGATGTGCTAGGGCCGAGGATTTAGCTCAGTGGTTTCACTGCCTGCTGCGCAAGCGCGAGGACCCAAGTTTGATCCCCAGTACCAAAAAAAAAAAAAAAAAAAGATGTGCTATGCACACATACCAACTCCCCACAAAAAAATGTAATCATTATGTACTGCAAATATGTACTAAAAAAAAGAATCACAGTAAAATCCAGGTGTGGTGGCTCACCTATAGTCCTAGCACTTGGGAGCCTGAGGCAGGAGGATCACAGAGAACTACATAGTGAGACCTTGTCTCAAAAAAAAATAAAATAAAATAAACCAGAATCACTGTAGGGCTGGGGGTCTTGCTCAATGGTAGAGGTCTTGCTTAGCATGTCTAGGGACCTGGCTTTCATCAGACAGAGAGAGGACAAGCTCCCTACCCTGGGCACAAAGTTCATCTCCACAGCTTCCCAAAGAGCCCTTACAACAGCTGCAAGTACTGACTCATCACTTCTACCTCAGAGAACCTCCTGTTTAGTCCCTCGCTCTAATCTAATCTAACCTAACCTAATCTTTTTATCTCCTCTGCCAAACTTGAATCACAGAGATGAACTGAATAGGGCCATCTTTGCAGGCCAAAAACTCACAAAAAATGAAATGTATTCAAAAGAAAGATTCCATAATAGCAGGAGTTATTTATTCTGAATGTGTTTCCATCGTAAATACCATGCACTATTGGACAGAAAAAAAGCATCTGTTTGCCTTTCGGGATTTTGTTGTGCACAGGCTTTCAGAACCAGGCCCGTGAGGTCAGACTCCCCAGGTGCCTCTGCACAGCTGCTTCAAGGCCGACAGACTGTCTAGAACTCAGCACCAGCCCTGCCCCAGCCCATGGTCACCCACCCTCACCCAGGTGTGCAGTCCCCAACAGCTCCCTGAGCTCCCAGGAACCCACAGAGGGCTGCACCTGACGAAAGCTGCTGTGACCCGCTATCAGCTGCTCTCCCCAGTGTCGGCAGGCGGGCAGAGGCCCCAAGCTGGCTCACTGGGCCACAGGACCACAGCCCTCGGCCAAGAGGTGACTTCGAGGGCGAGTGAGACGCCACGAGGAAGAGCACTGTGCAGAAACGCAGGCGGACAGGCTTTTCCTAAACAAGAGCATCAGCCCTAAGAGTCCAAGCATCCCCACACAAGAGCCCTGGGTGAGCAAGGAGAAAGGAGTGGGCAGCAGGCAGGCAGGGTCTGCCTGCACGACTAGTGAGGCAGAGGCTGCTGCTGGAGCCGGGGCAGTCAGCGCCCCGGGCCGAGACAGCAGTTACAAGGGGAAAGGGCCAGCATGTCGACCCGCAGGCTGTTTGTTTATGTATTTTGGGGCTAATCGATGAAACAATTTTCTTTCCTAGTAAAGAAAGGTGATTACACAAACATTTTAAAAATCAGTTCTCTCAAGGGCAGAACCGTGATGCTTTCCCTCTGTACCCGGCCCTCCCTCAAGACCACGCCCATTAGTTATTCAAAGGCATAAGCAGCAAAGACAACACAAAGCAGGAACCATAAGAGAAAAAAAACTGAAAAACTAGACTTCATCAAAACCTAGAACTACTAAAAAAATTTAAACTGTTGACTTATAAAAAGGCACAACCAAAAAAATACCTGTAACACACAAAGCTACCAAAGGACTCGCCTCCTACACTCAAAAACCAACCCACTTTTTCTTTTTTTTTTTTTTGGTACTGGGGATCAAACTCGGGTCCTTGCGCTTGCACAGCAGGCAGCGAAACCATTGAGCTAAATCCCCGGCCCGATTTTTTCTTATTTTAAATTCTTACTTTATAAGACAGTTTGCCTGTGGGCAGTCACATCGTTGAGGGCCCCGGGCTGCATCACCCTAACAGGCAGAACCCAAAGGCTTGAAATGAGCCAAAGCCTTGAATGGATCCCTCCCAAAAGCAGGTACACAAGCAGCCAAGAGCACCTAAGTGTTCACCACACATCCACAGGAAGGCTAAAATGACAGCGACCACACAGGCCCCAGAGGATGCAGAGCGACCAGAACACACACACAGCAGGAGGGCACATAAAATACACCACCTCTCTGGCAAACTGGCAGCTCCTTTAAAAGTTCATCTCATGAGGCCAGGGATTTAGCTCAGTGGTTTGGCTGCCTGCTGTGCAAGTGCAAGGACCTGAGTTCAATCCCCGGTACCAAAAAAAAAAAAAAAGTTCATCTCAGGCCCGGGGATTTAGCTCAGTGGTGCCACCCCTGTCTTACAAGCACAAGGTCCCGAGTTCAATCCCCGGTACCAAAAAAAAAAAAGGTCCTCATCTCTATCCTCTGAGCAAGTCCTCTATCCTCTAGGTCAGTCCTGGGCACTTACCTGGAAGAAATGAACAGGTCTGTTGTTCACAGTCCTGCAGAGGAGCAGTCCCGAGTGCACAGGAGAGCCACTGTGCACGCTCACAGAGCAGAACAGTACCGGGAAGAGAAACACCACAGACACAGGCAACAACGTGAGCACTTCAAGTAGGATGCTGGACAAAAAAAGCTGGGTGGGAAAATACATGGTGCGTGTAACTGCGATGGTCTGTGTCTAGATGCCCCCAAAGGCTCACGCGGTGCAGTCATGGGCAGGGCTTTTTCAGAGTTGGCTGAAGCAGAGCGTGAGACTGGTTCATCCTGCAACGCTAGGCCCGAGGGCCCTAGGATTAAGGGTGTGAGTGCTGCCTGCCCCCAAGTAGTCTGAAAAAGATGAAGGGACAGAGAAGCTGCCAGTGCCCACCCACTTTGGGTGCTGGGTATTTTGTCTCAGCAAAGAGAAGAGTAGGAAAACTAACCTCTGGTCAGACTGATGACTGACAAGAGGCACGAAAGTACTTTCTGGGCAGCATCCTCCCCCTCCCCCTCCTCCCCGGCAGGCACTGCACCGCTGTGCTACACACCCAACCCACTGGGCTGTATCTTTTCTTTTTTTCCGGTACCAGGTATCGAACTCAGGACCTTGGGCTTGCGAGGCAGGTTGCAGCACCACTGAGCTACATCCCCAGTCTCCGGGCTGTATCTTGATACAAGTCAAACTGACTAAATGGCATATAGTGGTGCCTCAGTTCATGAGCGCTTTTGTTTGCAAACAATTTGGTTCACAAACAGAAGCATTTGGCAAAATTTTGTGGTTTTTTGCAAAGCCTGCATCGGGTGATGAACATCACCTCGGCCATCTTCCCCACACCAAAATGAACATGGCCATCTTTTCCAGAATCATGGAACAAACTAAGTTCGTGAACCAAGATATCCCTGTACTTCAAATCTTAGCATTTTAAATTTTAGAAAATTTTTCCTGTATGTATTCAGAAACTTACTCTGAAGTTAACTGAAAAGTGGTCATAAATGGCTTTGAGAACACAACAAAATTGGGTGGTAGGCAGATTACAACGCCCTTTCTCCCCACCCAGACTCCTGCTGTAGATACCTCTCCCCAACTGCTCCAGATGGGACTGCTGGAGAGGAACTTCACAGAGCCAAGTCAGGGGACCTCAGGGTGGGGAGATTACCCGGCAGTCTGGACCTACTCACAGGCACCCCTCAATGTGGGTCTACACAGCACAGTGGCCCACACCTGTGATTCCAGCACTCTGAGGAGGAGGGACACAAGTTCAAGCCCAGTAAGTAACTAAGCAACTTAGTGAGAGCCTTCTCAAAACAGACAGGCGGGGGATTTAGCTCAATGGTTCCGCTGCCTGCTGCGCAAGTGCAAGGACCCGAGTTCTATCCCCGGTACAAAAAAAAAAAAAAAAAAAAACAGACAGAGCAAGCAAGCATGTATGCTTGGGACATACTCAGTGTGAAGGCCCTGGGTTCAGTTCCTAATACTTGGGGGTTGGGGGGAGCTGAAACTTCTGTCACCACCAGAAGATCTCAGCCCCAGAGGAGGACGGGAGGGACTTGCAACTACGGCACGTAAAACCTGGCCACAGCACCTAGCAAAAACTAAGGTAAACATCACACTGAAAAGCTTTTGGCTTTTAGCTTTTGGGTCCTGAGTTCAATCTTCAGCACCAAGAAAAATTTTTTTTAAAGGTTTAGGTTGGGGCCGGGGATTTATCTAAGTGGTTTTGCTGCCTCCTGTGCAAGTGCAAGGACCCGAATTCAACCCCGGGTATCAAAAAAAAAAAGGTTTAGGTTGGGGCTTTTTTTTTTTTTTTTTGTACCAAGGATCAAACTCGGGTCCTTGCGCTTTCGGGGCAGGGGTGGCACCACTGAGCTAAATCCCCAGCCCCAGAAAAAGCTTTAGGACTCAATGACTTTTCAGTTAAAAAAAAAAAAAGGCCGGGGATTTAGCTCAGTGGTTTCGCCGCCTGCTGTGCAAGCACAAGGACCAGAGTTCAATCCCCAGTACCAAAAAAAAAAAAAGAAATTATGGGTAACTCTTGAAAACACTAGGCTGAGATAATGCAATCACAAAGGGACAAATACTGCAGGACTCCATGCCCATGAAGGGCGAAGGCAGAAGTAGAAAGGCGGTTTCCAGGCAGGGAGGGAGGGGCAGTTCAGGGTTTAGTGGGCTCCAGGCACCCTGCCAGGAGATAAGAGTTCCAGTGTCACTGCACAACAATGTGAATATTCTTAACACTACTCAACTGTCTGTACATGAGTACATCGGTAACTCTTGCCAGTGTCCTTGCCACTCTGGAGGCTGAGGCAGAAGGATCTCCAGTTCAAGGCCCGCCTGAGCAATTTAGCAAGACCCATATCAAAATACAAAAGAGGGCCAACTGTCTTCTCACCCTTGGCCCATCTGCCCTCGATGGCAATAAACTCACTGCATGTTGCTTAGAAAAATAAAAAATAAAAAAATAAAGGGCTGGGGATTTAGCTCAGTGGTATCACTGCCTGCCTCAAAAGTGCAAGGTCCTGAGTTAGATCCCTGGTACCAAAATAAATAAACAAACAAACAAACAAACAAATTAATTAATTAATTAAAAGGGTTGGAGATATAGCTCAGCACTCCTGGAGTTCAATCCTCAAAACCACCAAAAAATAAAAATAAGGAAGTGGGGCAAAGCATTCCCTGGTAAAGGCAATTACAGGGCTAAACACAGTGTTTTCACAATCCACCTGAAGCTGCAGCTTCACATACTGCACGGTGGAAACAGAGACTTGCTCAGAACTCCCCTCACAGCCAGGCCTGGTGGGGCACACCTGTGATCCCAGCACTCGGGAGGCTGAGGCAGGAAGATCACTGCAAGTTCAAGGCCAGCCTGTGCTACACAGCAAGACCCTGTCTCAAAAAAAACCTCATGTCACACAGTAACCTGCCTTCACCAGGAGGATGGAGGTCCACATGGCCCTTATTTCTCCTAGGACAGTGTGGCCTGCAACATTATGACCTGTTGTGTGGGGACAGTACAGTCTCCACAGGGGCCTGGACACCAACACACCCATATTATGCAGTAGAAGGGAGGGAACAATCCACGGTTTAAACTGAGGTAACTGGGATTAGAACTAAGGAAATAACTTCTACTTTATCTATGCATATAACTTGGCCTATTGTTTGTTCCATGGATTTTCACATATTCACTTTATTTTTTTTAAGTGTAGATAGTACATTAAGCATACTCAAAAAGCACAGATCTATATTGCTTTCATTTGTCTCCAAACATTAAAATCAAAACAAACCAGGGCCAAGAATCTGGCTCAGTGGCACAGCACCTGCCTGGCAAGCACAAGATCCTGAGTTCAATTCCCGGTTCGGCGGGGGATGGGACTAAAACAAACCATGGTTGCTCACACTTGTAATCTCTGCTATTCTCAAGGCTGAGGCAGGAGGATTGAGAATACAAGCCCAACTTGAGCAATTTAGTGATACCCTATCTCAAAATTTTTTTTAAAAAGTGGAGGAGGGACCTGTAGGTGTAGCTCAGTGCAAAGGCCCTGGGTTCAACCCACAATGCTGCAAAAAAAAAAAAATTTTTTTTGGTATCAGGAATCGAACTCGGGTCCTTCCGCTTGTGAGGCAGGCAGAGGAACCACTGAGCTAAATCCCCGGCCCAAAAAAATTTTTTTTAAGAAATAAAAAGGTTGGGCCGGGGATTTAGCTCAATGGTTCTGCTGCCTGCCTTGCAAGCAAAAGGACCTGAGTTCGATCCCCGGTTCCAAAAAAAAAAAAAAGAAAGAAATAAAAAGGTCAGCCAGGGATTTAGCTCAGTGGTTCCAGCACCTACCTCACAAGCACAAGGTACCAAGTTCAATCCCTAGTACCAAGAAAATAAAGAAATAAAAGAAATAAAAAGGTCCAGGGGTAACAGCTCAGTGGTAGAGGGCCCTTGAGTTCAATCCCCAGTACAAAAAAAAAAAAAAAACCACTTTGTTTTTTGGTACCTGGGATGGAACTTGGGTCCTTGTGCTTGTGCAGCAGGTGGCAAAACCACCTTTTTTTGGTTTTTTGTTTGTTTTTGGTGTTTTCTTTTGGTACCGAGGATCAAACTCAGGTCCTTGAACTTGCAGGGCAGGCAGAGGAACCACTGAGCTAAATCCCTGGCCCTTTTTTTGGTTTTTTGAAAAGGGGTCTCACTACATACTCCAGGCTGGCCTCCAACTCATGGTGATCCTCCTTTTTCCAGTACCAGGGCTCAAACTCAGGCCCGTGCACTTGCAAAGCAGGAGCGGAGCCACTGAGCTAAATCCTCAGCCCTCACAATTCATTTCTAATCCATGATGAACTCACTAGGAGGCTGCAAAGTAGAATGACACGCACTCTGGGAGGAAAAAAGCAGGCCATCTCCAACTTAGCTCCTGCCTTTGGGAAAAACTCGAAAAACTTGAAAGTAACCTCCTAGGGCCAAACCCAATAGACATTTCAGTCCAACTCCTCCTCGACCTCTCGGGCGTTTGGATAGTGACCTCTGCTCTCCTAAATGGCAGGATGCTGTTCTCTTAGGGCCACACTCATCCATACTAAATGGCCATATGGACATCATTGGCCCTTGACATGATATGGTCTAACCTCTGGCCTCACTCAACATTGGAGGGGGTGGGGGTGGTACTGGGGTCTGAACTGAGCTACATCCCCAGCCTTTTATTTTTTGCTAAGTCACAAAATTGCCCAGGTTGGGTTCAGACTTTCCATGCCCCTGCCTCAGCCCCCTGAGTACTGGGATTACAGGTCTGTGCCACCACGCCAGGCTTCAACTCTTGTCTTAACTCCAGTCCTGCATGTCCAGCTCTCCACTGGTCCCTACAAATATGTTCCATTTATTATATCCAAAACCAAATACCATTTGTCCTCCTCCCATTTTCCCTACCTTGCTGGGTGTCAGCAGCCAGTGAGTCACCAAACTAAAGACAAGGAAGTCACTGCAGATCCATTCTTTCAGCAAAAATTTAAGAAATCCTCACTGGGTGCCAAGCACTGACATGACACTGAGTCCTCCCTTCTAAGGAGACAGACAACAATATAGGAAACTGATAAAGCAAAACAACACAGCATTTAGGCAGTGAGAAGGGCTAAAGAGAAAAGTCAGGCAGGACAGGGGCCATGAAGTGCCCCAGTGGTCCAGAGCAGCCAGAGGAGGGAGACAGGGTAGTGCCCAGAGCTCAGTAGAAGAGTGACAAGGCCCATGGTGCTGCACAGGCTGGTACTGACACAAAGCTGGAGTCCCCACTGCCTTCCCTGCCCCAAGCCAGGTCTGTGGGACCCTAAGCCCCCTGACCAGCTGCTCTGTGCCTCTTGTCGCTCCCCTAACCCAGCCACGTGTGGACCACACCAGGGGTGAATGGCTTCCTAACCAGCTCATCCCAGTTCAAGTCTACTGCCTCTGCCTGTTTTGTTTGCCACGCTAGGGACAGAACCCAGGGCCTCATTCAGGTTAGGCATGTGCTCTAACTATGAGCTGCACTTCCCCAGCCCCTGCCTCCTCCCTTTTGAAATGCTACCTGGCTCCTTAGCGTCCTCTGACCTCCATCAAGCCTCAGAAAACAGCCTCCCCAGCCCTGCACACAATGCACCAAACCTTTCCCAACCTCCCTCCCTCAGACCCCAGCCCCTGTTGACACATCTCCATCACAGCTCGCCTCAGGCCTCATTTCCTCCTATCAGGGCCACAGTCCCAATGCCATCCCTGACACCTGGCCAATTCTGATCAGCCCTTTCTTTCAGAGTCTGAGGAGTAGGTAGGTCTCTAACCTCTGCCTTGGGAGTCTGCCCAAGCCAGACTGCCAGGCAACTCTTCTACCTCCACATCTCCAGCCACTAAGCACAGTATCTGCACTTCAAAGGGTTCCCAAAAGTCACTTAAGGCCATGCTTTGCTAATCATTTTTATTCTATTCCTGGGGTCGGGGATTTAGCTCAGTGGTTCCACCGACTGCCTCGTAAGCGCAAGGACCCAAGTTCGATCCCTGGTGCCTAAAAAATTGGAAAAAAAAAAATTCTATGCCTGAAATATGACACAAACTTCCCAAACTGTCCCTCTGTTCAGGACATTAGAGATCACTTCTTTACTGCATAGATTCTTGGTTTCTGATATTCCAGGCATCTCCTAAGAACTAGTTACATTCACTCAACTTTTTTGAAACAGTGTTTTGCCCAGGATAGCCTTGAATTGTTGATCCTCCTGCTTCAGCCTCTCAAGTTGGGATAACATGAGTGAACCACCATGCCCAGCTCACTCAGCTTTTGGCTTTTCCATTTCTAGTTTTATTTTAGACAATCATCTTTCCAAATCATTTACAGACCTTTAGAAAGTTAAGGATTGACTTTTTTCCCATATTATGAAACATGATTAAGAGTGTATAAATTTTTCAAAACTTTTTTTGTATTGTTTTGTTTTTGTTTTTGTTTTGCTACCGGGGATCGGGTCTTTGCACTTGAGTAGCAGGTGGCGAAACCACTGATCTAAATCCCCTGCCCTTGTGTTGTTTTTTGAGACAAGATCTTGCTGTACAGCTCACTCAGGCTGGCCTCGAACTGGTGTCAATCCCCCTGCCTCAGCCTACCAAGTGCTAGGATTTGGGGCATGGGCCACCATGCCCAGCAAATTTTTCAAGATGTAAACTGTAAAATAACTGCAGTTTTTATTATGAAATATTTAAAATACTGTGTGCCTCTCCCCACTGGCATTCTGATTCTGTCCTTCCTTGCTGGGTAAAATCTCTATCCTAATTCCTGTGCATGTCTTTATACATTTCCTGTGCACTCTGTGGAGTTTTTTCTGGATTGGATTTTGAGTGGGTTTTGTTCTGTTTCTTGTTTTCAGCACTAGAGACTGAACTCAGGGCTTTTCCACTGAGCAATATGCCCAGCGCTTTTTAATTTCTAATTTTTTAAATTCTGAGATGGGGTCCCTCTAAATTGCTAAATTACCTAGGCTGGGCTCCAACCCCACAATCCTGCCTCAGCCTCCTAGAGTGCTGGGATTCCAGGCGTGCATCACCCCGCCCAGCAAATGAAAGCGCTAGCAGCAGTGAGGTCACCAGTCCACACCACTTGGTACCACCACAGAGCTACCAGACTTAACTGCAACATGATGTTGCATTCTCTGACAACTTGGAGAGCACCTGCCCTCCCAGTACAACTCCACACAATCTGAAATTTTAAAGATTTAGTATCTCAGTATTCTTATACTTAGAAAACAGTACTCCATGATGACGGGGCTTGTGGCAGGTCCCTAAAAGAAGTAAATCCCTGGCTGGGGATTTAGCTCAGTGGTTCCCAGGCCTGCCTCACAAGCACAAGGTCCAGAGTTTGATCCCCAGTACCAAAAAAAAAAAAAAGAAGTATATCCCAAACTGTAATATGCTTAGGGGACTTGAGGAGGTCACTCCAATTTCCTAATGGATTTTTCACTGACCTCATACAATGTATTAGGAACTGATTCAGATCAAAGGCTTAGTCATGCTGAACAACAACAAAAAAGAAAACAAGCCTTGGAATTTGACACAAAGAATCAAAGATGCAACTGCTCTTTAACATAGCAGTTTAAAATATGTACTTCAAATTTTTTGTTTTTATACTTTTTAATGTCATCATTTTTCAAGTACTCATTATTGCTTAATATGCAAATTCTTAACGTATCTAAATAAAATAATAAGCAGCACCAATTCTGACACAATACACTTCAAACCTTAAGTTATAAAATCATCCACTCCATCATGCATTCATTTCACTTTTCTAACGCTTTAATTTTTTAAGGAAAGGGGGCACCCATGCGACCCAGAAAAGCACTCCAGGCCAGGGGCTGCTGCACGCTGGGCGGCCGGCGCCGCCAGGAGAAAGGACCGCCCGCAACAAGGGGCCAGCCGCGCAGTGACAGCGCGTCGCCCAGGGCGGTGCCGCCCAGGCGGGGCCGGAAGGAAGGGACCTTGGACAAAGCGGGCGACTGGCGTCCGAGGCCCCGCAGCTGTCGCGGGAACGGCCACCCCCGCCGCCGCGCCGGGACGGTAACTGGGAGGCCGCGGGCAGGAAGGGGACAGCGGACAGCGACGTTGGCCCAAAGGGACACAGATGAGGAGGGGACAGCGACCTCGGCCGGAGGGGCGCGGGCGGGGAGGGGTCCCGGGGCCAGGACCGGGCGGGGACGGGCGGGGACGCGCGGGTCGCGGATGCGGCAGGGACAAGGGCCCGGGCGCGGTGGCGCACTCACCGTCCGGTCGGCGGCTGCGCTGTCGCGCTGTCCCTGGGAGCGGCGGTCACGAGCAGGGGGCGCCTCCGCGTCCGCTCCGCAGCATCCTCGTCCGGCCCAGTCCTCAGCCTCGCGCCCGCTCCGAAAATGGCGTCGCCGGCGCCGCGCCCGCCCCACAATGCCGCGCGCCTTGACGTCAGGGCCCTCGCGCCGCAGGGCGGGGCTGGGGAAACTGAGGCGGGCGCCGGCCAGCGGGTGCGGGTGCGGGTGCGGATGCAGATGCGGGTGCGGATGCAGATGCGGGTGCGGGGCGGCGTGGGTGGGGGCGCCGCCGGGCAGGGCGCAGCTTCCCTGGCAGCAGCCGAGACCTCCAGGGTCCTGGCGCCCCGAGAGCGGCCCGCGGCCTCGTCCCTGGGCCCCGTGGGGGACTTCTGCGGACCCCGCCGGCGCCTGTGCCCGGCAGCCTGCAGGTCCACGCGCTACTTGCAGGCTCAGCTACTTGGATCTCTCTCTCTCCTCTGTCTCTCTCTCTCCATAATTGTACTCATCGTGGGGAGTTGGTCTATGCACACAACACATGGATCGCATTTATAAATGCAAAGGTGGGCCAGCAAAGGGGGCAACGCGAAGAAGGCGGTGGGCCAGGCTCAGTTACTCCACGCCGCCCGTGGGCGCAGGCACAACAGCTGTCACCAGGGCACCCGCAAAGCGACCTGGCTCAGGGAGAGAGAAGAGTCAGCTGGACCACAGCCTGTTCTGTGCCCGTGAGCTCAGTCACCGCCTTGCTGCTCTGCATCCACCAGGTCCACCAGCAAGGAACTCTGGACGCCTGTGCCCTCCTCTCTCCACTGCCCCTCCCGTGAGGTGGCTGAGACCCTCTCGACTCCTTGACATTTCTCTCATCCATCTCTGACACCACTTTGTTCAGGCTCTCTCATCTCCTTGCTCTGTCCCCTCACCCAGTCCTCACGGGTGACCAGCAGGATCGATAAGATTCCTCCTGTCAGGAGATCACAGACCAATGGGGAAACACCCAACCTTCCTGAGGATTAAAGTAAAATGGCGCAACAGACAGCCACCATTGCCCAACTCTGAAGTGTGGCAGCCCTGCAAAGCCAGCCTGCAGCATTCACAGGAGTCCTCAGGCAGGCAGGACCCAGCCTGCAGCGTTGGGGGAAGGAGAAAAGTCAAGTCATCCACCACACCCAATCCTGCCAGGCCTCACGCTCAGTGCGTGGCGCAGCCTCTTTAGCTTGGGCTATGGGGCTGCCGGCCCCCCACCCGTTCTGTCCCCTGTGTGCACGCTGCCATGCCTCTCTACAGTGTGCAGTCTGCCTACAATGTTCCTGTCCCCCTCGTCCCAAGGGACTCTCAGGCTCACTTCCTCCAAGAAGCCATCCCTGGCTTTGCCAGCCTGGCCAAGGCCTCCTCCAAGCTCCCCATCCCTTCTTCCCTGACATGCAGGAAACTCCCTTGGCCTGCAGGCACTAGAACCAGAATGGCCTGTGTCCTCCTCTCCCATGCTCCTCTCCAGCATGGAGCTGACTCAGACATAAGAGAGAAGAGGATTTTTGTTGCAGCCCTTCTGACTCCAGGCAGCTGTGGCCCTCAGGAGTTTCTGCCAGCCCTGAGAGCCCTAGTGGCTGAAGGTGGATCCTAGGTACTGTCCAGGGTCAGAAGATGTAGACGCCCTGCTCTAGGGCCCCGAATCCCTGCAGCTCCAGAAGGGGCCCCTGGGATGCACAGAGTTCCCAGTCCTCCTCGCCAGGGCCCTCTGAAACCGGCACTTGCCTCCGGCCTGAGCACCTTTCAATCCTCCGACCCTTACAGCAACTCCAGGCAGACACCATTGTCCCCGTTTCATGGAGGCTGTTGCCCAGGCCCTGCTAGTTCTAGTGGTTGCTTTCTGCCTCCTGGAGAGGAACTGTCACTCAACCTTAGGGATAAAAATGAGCCCCTCCTTGTTCGGGTGCAGGCACTGGAAGAGCCAAGAAGCTGGTGTCCCATGGTGGGGACGGCTCCTCAGGGCCACTCCCGGCAGTGAACGGAGCGGTTACCTGTCCTTCCCTGCAAACCTGGAGGAGCAAGAGCTGGACAGATGCTGGGGTTGCCAGGGTGGACCCTCCACATGTGTTTGTGCAGGTCCTGGGCCAGCTGCAGGGCTGGAGAACACCAAGCCAGTCCTGCACCCCACCCCACCCCCACCCCCGGCAGGACTTGGGTTCCACTGCAGACAGAGCAGAGCGGGAGCAGCCTCTCCTCCTCCTCCCCACCTGTGTTCTTCCGGCCTCCGCCCTGTTCACTCCCTTGCTCTGAAACCCTAAATAGGCTGGGGCTGGCTGGGGATGGAGCAGCAGGTTGGCAGCTACCTACCCATCCCTGGGAAGCTCAGACCCTTGGTCACAAGGAGTGAAGACGTCCACATCTATCCATCAGCCCATGCCCAGCCGCCTCCCACAGTCTGCCCGGCTCCCGGGCCTCAGACCGGAGCCCAGAGCGCACGTTTCTCACTGGTTCTGCTCCTGGTCTGTGCTGAGAACCACTAGTTCTACAGGCAGATGCCGCACTGGGGGTCTGGAGAGGCCACCTGTGGGTGGAGTCCAGGAAGAGAAGCAGGCAGCCCTGACAGAAGAGATACATTCGCACTCTCTGGCGTAGGGAACGGAACTGGAAGTTACTAAGCTTTTTAAGCTTTCACTTATCCTTTTTTTTTTTTTTTTTGCAGTACTCAGGTTTGAACCCAGGTCTTTACACCAAGCTTCATCCCCAGCCCTTTTTTCAAATTTTGGACTGGGTCTTGCTAAATTGATAAATTGCCCTAGTAGGCTTCAATTTGCAATCCTCCTGCCTCAGCCCCCCAAAGTTGGGGATTACAGGAGGGCACCAGCATTGACAGCATTCATCTTTTGAATGTAAATGTGATGTGGCCTCTGTTTTAGGGCCAGCCTTTGGGAGAGACAGAGGCTGGGATTTCCCTTTTTTTTTTTTTTGGTACTGGGGATCAAACTCAGGTCCTTCCACTCTCAAGGCAGGCAGCAGAACCACTGAGCTAAATCCCCAGCCCTGGGATTTCCCTTTGATCCGGAGGAGTCTGCAGCCCAGCAGGCAGCTCAGTCTACCTCCGACTCAGGAGGTGAGGGAGAGGAAATGGGGGAGTGGGGAGAGAGAAGGAAGTGGTGAGCGAGAGCAGGGAGGGAGAGAGGAGAAAGGGGAGGAGAGCGATGAGGGGGAGAACAAGGAAGGAAGGAGAGAGGAGCAGCACCCGAAGGAAGGGTGGAGGCCAGGGGCGGGAGCCCTCAGGCCGTGCCTGGCCCAGAGGGCGGCCTGTCCGGGAGGCCCTGGCCCAGGGCCCGAGGGTCCTGTGGTGGGGACAGCACCAGGGCTCCACACGCTGCCACTCTCCCCACAGCCTGCATGCCGCCCGCCTGGCCTGGCCCTGGGCCTGGGCAGGGCCGGCTGACTGAGGCTGGGGAGGAGAAGGCTGCACCAGCCTGGCATCTGGGCTGGGCTGATCTGGGCTGGGTCCTGCCTCGCCTCAGCCACAGGCTCAGGCTTTAGCTAAAAATGGAAGTTATGCCATTTCCAGGGAGCTTCTTCTTCCCACAGCCCAGCCGGAGCTGCCTGGCCCAGCTTCCTTCAGAAACGGAAGAGCAGACTAGACCACAGGGCCGGCCGGGTGACACTGAGCCCCGCATGGCACCTCACTGTGCCTGCCCACACCACTCTCCTGGGAGCCTCTCTGTCCCCTGAGAGTGCGGAGCCTGAGCTGCTTCCTGTCCAGCCCAGGCCCTGGTAGCTGGTTCCTCTCGTGGCTCTGGCTGCCCTGTCCCCGGGGTCCCCAGGGATGAGGAGGTCTCAGCCACACAAGGAGCCTGGCTTTGTGTGCTTTGCACCACGTCACACTCACTGAGCCATGTGTCTGGACTTGGGCTCCAAGCTGCCAGAGAATATTTATCCTGTTTCACCCAGGGCCACAGGGCCCTCAGAGAAGTGTGGGCCTCACACAGGGCTCCCACGGCGATCAAGAAAGGGCCCTTCCTGAACCTGGGAGGGGCAGACATGTGTGATCCGATAATGTGAAGGCACAGCCAGCACCCGGGACAGATGCTGCGAAACAGCACGAACAGCAGTGCTCCACTGTGTAAAAACCACATCTTCTTATCCACTCATCGGTTGAAGGGCATCTGAGCTGTTCCTGAGCTTTAGCTATTACAAGCTATTACAAACCGTGCTGCTATAAACATGGGTGTGCGTAGATCGCTTTTAATTCTTTTGGGAAGATACCAAGAAAGAGAATAGGTGGGTCAAATGGGACCTCTAGTTTTAGGGGGTTTTTTGGTTGTTGTTTTTTTTGTTTTGGCACCAGGGATTGAACTTGGGACCTTGCATTTTCGAGGCAGGCGCCAGAACCACTGAGCTAAATCCCAGGCACTAGTAGTTTGTTTTTAATTAATAGCATTTCCTTTTTGCTGCCTTTTATTTTTATTCTTTTATTTTTCACAGAGCTAGGGATGGAGCCCAGGGCCCAGTGCGTGCTAGGCAAACACTCTACCACTGAGCCGCATCCCGGCCCTTTTGCGGTTTTCACTTGTTTTCCCCAGCAAGATACTGAACATCTCTTCCTGTGCTTATTGGCCATTCATATACCCATCTTTGTGAAATGTTTGTTCAAGTCTTTCTCTTTTTTTAGACAGGGTCTCACTAAGTCATTACGTTGCAAGATTGAACTTGCAATCTTCCTGCCTCAGCCTCCCAGAGTGCTGGAATCACAGACATGTACCACCATGCTTGACTACATTTATCATTTTCTATATGTTAGTAACCTTTGGACACTTTTCTAGTTATTTTGAAACATATCCTAGATTGCTGTAGAACACCAGGCTTGCTAATTCCTCCTATCTAACTGTATTTTGGTACACATTTAAATGTCTTTTAGGAATTGGGAATGGCTGCTTAGTATATGGGAGAGCTGAATTCAATCCCTAAGACCAAAGGGAAAAAAAAGTTTTAAAATGGTAAATTTTATCTCATGCATAATTTAGAACAAGAAAAAGGAAAAATAGCAACAATAAACAGCATAAGATCGTTTCACCAAACATGCCCTAATATCACGAGCTGTTGGTTCATGTTCAAAACCATGTTCCCTGTGGCCTCGTAAATGAGTTTAGGGGGTTTTTGTTTTTGTTTTTTGAGACAGGGTCTCAGGCTGGCCTTAAACTCACTAGGCAGCCCAGGCTGGCCTCAAAGTTAGAGCGATCCTCCTGCCTCAGCCTTCCAAGTGCTAGGATCACCAGGCATGCGCCACCATGACTGGTTTGTAAATAATTCTTTGAAGTTTTTCAGATAAGAATCCCCCCCCAAAAAAAAGAATCCCAAAGGGCAAAGATTGAATGATTCTACGTGGATTTCAGAGCTCCGCAGAGGAGGGACCTTATGGAGCAATTCACACTATGCCCTGAGCACTGGGATTAAGGCCCGAGCCACCACAACTGGCTCCCTCTTCTGATTTCTTTCTGGCCAAAGCGCCCAGGGTTTTATCTGCACAGGCCCGAGCTTTGGGTGTGCGCCTCACAACCCTGGGGTCCTCTGTCGTGCCCCTCTGTCTCTGCATTCCTGGCTGCCCTGGAGAGGCATAGCACTGATTTCGTCTTTCGTCGTAAAGCCACAGAAACGTGAGTGTGTAACACCCATGCTTACTATTTATACTACTTCTATTGATGAATTATTAAGTTTAATTTTATGAGTTTAATTATTAAACAATGAGTACTTAACAGGAAAAACAAATCCAAAAAACAAAGTATTGAATTTTTTTTTTTTGGTACTAGGGATCGAACTCAGGACCTTGCACTTGCAAGGCAGGCAGCAGAGCCACTGAGCTAAATCCCTGGCCCCTTTTTAAATTTTTAATATTTATTGAGTGTTCATAAAAAAGCATCAAAATTTTCAACACTGACTGTTTTTTGGTGTATAAAGTCTAAAAAATAACAACAAAAATAAATTCCAATATAAACTACAATGAAAATACCAATAGAATTCTCCAAAATAAGTGATCTTTACTTCATCGTCACACGCAAGGCAGTCCTCACACATGACAACACATGTTGCATGCGCACCTCTCACTTACACTGACAGCACATGTGCTTAGCTTCCCTCTTCCCCTGTGGCTGGGGAAGCATCACCCAGTGAGCGGATGGTGGCACCGGGGCCAGAGGCCACCGTGGGCGTGCCTGGGCAATGCAAGCCCCCCCGCAGCTCCATCTACCAGCTGGGCTCCGCGTCCTCACCTCCTACCGCGACCCTCGGACAGCCGAGCCCCCGCTTCAGTCCCTTACTTGGACAGCCGGCTTCTGGCCCGAAGCCCACAGTGGCATGGACGCTTGTGTGTGTAGTTGAGTAACCCAGCAGAACCGGCCACCGGCTGCGCTGTGTCCTGCTGCCCTTCTGGCCTCTCCCAGGCTCTGTCCAAGCTCGGCTGCTGCTCAGGCAAGGGCTGTACCCCAGTGGTCCAGACTGTGGAACTGTATGGCCTCCAGGTCTGGAGAAGCCCGAGGCCGAGATGCCTCGGGCGTGCGGTCACCCAGGCATCTGAGGGTGCAGGGGTGGGAGGGTCAGCCTGGCCTTCCCCAGCTTCCAGGAGCTCCCTGCTTGTGGCCACAGAAGTCTGGTCTGTACACGAGCTGTGTGTCCAAATCTCCTCTTCCATGAAGACACTGGTTGTGCCGGGTGAGGGCCCAGCCTTCTCCAGTATGGCTTCGCTCTATTAATTTCCTATGCAAAGTCCCTCAATCCAACTGTAGTCACATTTTGAGTTCCTGGGGCCAGGATTTCAGCATGGGAATTTAGGGCATTTGATTTAACCCTAAAGCAAACACAGCAGGTGACCTGGGGTGGGAGCAGAGAGCTGTCGGCACTTTCTTCCCCGTCCTCCTCTGTTCCCCTCTCTTTCAGGCTGCATCTCCAGCAAAAGGGTGTCCATCCATGCAGATGGCTGCTGCTGTCGAGCAGCCCCAGGAGCTGCCCCTCCCTGTCCCCTTGGCTTCTCTCTGTTCCCAGTCTCTGGCCACACTGACATCCCTGGTGTGTCCCCAAATCCCTGCCCTCCCCTGTGTTAATCAGCTCTCTGTCACTATAACAAAACCCCAGAGGCAACCAATTTAGAAGGAGGAAAGGTTCATTTTGGCTTACAGGTTTGGAGGTTCCAGTTCAGGGTCAGGTGCTTGGCTGTGGTGGCACAGGATGGCAGGAGTGTGTGGCCTAGCAGGCTGACCATCTGTCCACGAGATGCCAAGGAGGCAGAGGGAGGGACTGGGGTCCCAAAACCCTTCTAGGTCACTCCCCAGCCACTTCAGGGCCTCTCTCAGCCTCACCTCTTAGAGGTCCGTCCACTTCCCACAGACCCACCTGGGGACCCAGCCTTCACCACGCAGGCTTGAGGATGCTGCAGGTCTATACAACAGACCTCCACTCCTTTCCTGAAGCTCCCTCCTCTGGCCAAACCCCAGCTCCTGCTGACCCCAAAGGGACGCTGGCTCACCTGCTCACCAGGGGGAGCATGCTGTAGTGCCCCTGAACTTGTGTCCCTTCCCTGCAGAACCCAGTGACCATGGTCATGCTGTGTCCCCTGGGTTGGGCCGGAGCATCTCACAGCCCTGTCTCTAGTCCCAGCCACAGCAGGGAGTACTATCCCATGTTACAGATGGAGAAACAGGCTGTGAGGGGCATGCCAGGTAATCATGATTGTCAGCTCAGCTGGGTTAAGAGACTCTTGAAGAGGTGACTAGATGGGGAGGGCACCAGCCTCAGTGGCGGGTTAACCCACGATGGCTACTAGGAAGTGGGGCCTGGATGGAGGAAGTAGGTCACCGGGGGTATGACCTTGGGGACTATATGTGGTCCCTGGCCCCTTCCTCTTCAGTTCTTTCCTGCTCTCTTCTTCCAAGTTGCCATGAGGTGAGCAGCTTTGCTTTTCCATGCCCTTCTGCCATGACCCAGCTGAAACCTTGAGCCCAAGTAAACTCTCCTCCTTGAAGTTGGAGGTGTCAGAAGCCCAGCACCAACGTGCAGGCAGGTAGCAACAGAGTGGTCAGTCAGCAGGTATAAGCTAGAGACGGCAGAACCATAGCTGCTGGGCTAGGGAAGGGAACCTCAAAGGGATGGGAGTCCAAGCTTCCTGGGTTTGTGGCCCCACAACTTCTGAGAAGGCTCATGGAGCCCTACAGGTTCCCCACCACACACTCGTGTAAGTCTGGGGTCAATGCACCAATGCTTGTGTACAGGGGGGACTCACTCTCCACGCCAACACAACCAGACCTCATTAGCATGTATTTACATATTTAAGTCAGCCAAAAGGTCACTCTCCCCAGGCAAGGGTGGAAACCCACTGCTGACTGAAGAAAACTCTCCTCTCATCCCCCAAATTCTAGAAACAGAAAAGAAAATGACCCTGGTCCCTGGGTACTGGGCCTCTCCCCAAGTGTCCATGCTGTGACATGCACTGGCCAGACAGCTCCAGCTCCACCTGCTGCCCCACCCTGAGAGAGCTGCCCTGCCCGCTGCTTTCTGCTCCTTCCTCTAAGGACCTACTTGCTAACCCCACTGCTTGCTGACTCTGTGTCCTTGTGCCATGGGCCTCCCTAGAAACTTTCTCGGAGATGATGCAAAAACCAAGACATCCACACAATGCAGATCACAGCCACCATGATCAAAAACCCGATGGTTGGGCTGGGGATGTAGCTCAGTGGCACTGTGCTTGCGAGGCAGACACAAGGTCCTGAGTTCGATCGCGGTACAAAACAACAACAAAACCTCAGTGGTAGTTGGTTCCTCTTGGGGCTGGAAGGACCCCACCCCACACCCCATCTCAGTTTCCGGAAGCTCCTTGTGGTCCCTGATGCCCTTGCCGGCAGATGCATCTCCCCAACCTTTGCGTCCTGCTGTGTTGCGAATCCCATCCTTTCCAGTGGCACTGCCATCTCCACTTGTGGCTACCCTAAGTCCAGGGTGATGTTCTGGCAACACCTGGGAAGGCCCTGTTCTCAGAGAAGCCCACACATAGGCCCTGGCCTCTGGGCGTGGACCCATCTTTCGGGGCGGGGCCTCTGCACAGAGCTGGCCCGAAGCTGCCACTGTTGTCCTTTGACAGTGGAGGCAAATCAGCCCCAAAGGGTCCATTGCTGCTTTGTTCTCCAAGCAAAGAGCAAGTGCAGCTCCCTCCCAGCGCCTGCTGTTTTGTTTCTAATATAAATGTATTTTTACTTGATACACAAAACACTGAAGAGTTGTACACAGGAACCACGGATGTCGCTGTCCATGCAACGCAGGGGTAAGGGGAGGAGGCCACCTGTCTGGGCTTGTCCACACTCCTGCTGGGCAAGCCCCTGGGAAGGTGGAAGGTTCTGCTTGGCCACAACTTCTGAATGACAGGCAGGATCACCCCCGGGGCCCAGCTGCACCCCAGCCCTCCACAAGCAGAGCTGGGGAGCCCGCAGAGACGAGGCCCTGGCGAGGCGAGGGCTCCCTGCTCGGCTGTCACGGACACCTGGGATTGGGCGCTCTGGGCAAGGTGCACTGCAAGCCACTGAACAATGGAAATTGCCTGGGAGCCATGGAGGAACAGAAGGAAGGCTGGCTGGGGTGCTGCATGCCTTGGATCCCAGTACTCTGGATGCTGATGCAGGAGGACTGCAGATTCCAGCCCAGCTTGGGCAATTAGCAACATAATAAGACTCTGGGTCAAAATAAAAAATAATAAAAAAGGGCTGGGATATAGCTCAGTGAAAAGGCCCTGGGTTTAATCCTCATTACTGGGGGGGGGGGGGGAGGAAGCAGGTGTAGGGCCGGGGATTTAGCTCAGTGGGCGTCACCACCTGCCTCAAAAGCACAAGGTCCTGAGTCGGATCCCTCGTACTGCAAAAAAAAAAAAAAAAAGAAGAAGCAGGTGAAATTAACTTTAATAGATTGATAGATAGATAGATAGATAGATGGATAGATAGTTTGTTTCATCAGCAAACTTTGTAAGAAATTGCCACAGCCCAGGTGGCTGAAGGGTCCATGGAGTGAGAAATGAAGGTGGGAGATTAAGAAAAGACGAAGGGGGCCGGGGATGTAGCTCAGTGGTTCCAGCGCCTGCCTCACAAGCACAAGGACCCGAGTTCCATCCCCCGTACCAAAAAAAAGAAAAGGTAAAGAAGAAAAGACAAAGCGAAACGAAGGTGAGGCTCTAACTTGGGATGGGAGAAAAAGACCCCGGCAAACGCACTGCGGCGGTTTATTCGTCGCGGTGGAGAGGAGAGCCGAGCAGGGGAGGAGAAAGAGGCGGGTCTGTAACCGAGCCAGCGGAGCGGCCGAGGTCTGCAGGGCGTCGGGCTGGACCGTGTTCTGGAGAGGGGGCGGGGAGGAAGACGGCCCTCTCCTCGCCAGGCCTGGTCCACCACGCCCTCTCGGCGCCTGTTCTCCTCCCACGGGCCCTGCCTCGCCCACCGGAGGAAGTGAAGACGATGCGGGCTCCTCCATGCAGGCCGGGAGGGGGCGTGTTAGGCCTGGCCATAGTGATCTACAGCACAGCGCACCCCGCAAGAATTATTAAATTTTTATTTTGTTTTGTTTTGTTCTGAGACAGGGTCTCACTAGGTACGTAGCCTAGGCTGGCCTGAAACTCAAATCCTCCTGCCTCAGCCTCCCTCGTGCTGGGTCTATAGGTACACCCAGCTTAGAATTATTAAAAATTGGCCTAGGGACACAGCCCAGTAGTAGAATGTGTGTTTACCATGCACGGGTCCAATCCTAGCACCCAAAAAGAATTGATAAATTAATCATTTTGATCATTTAGGTGTACAAGTTGTGACGTTAAATATATTCACATTGTCATGCAGCTGTCACCACAGTTTTCTAAAAACCTTAATTAACAAGTGTCTGCAGGGCCGGGGATTTAGCTCAGTGTTTCCGTCGCCTGCCTCACAAGTGCAAGGACCCGAGTTCAATTCCCGATACCAAAAAAAAAGTGTCTGCAGTTTGTCGAGGTTTTTGAAAAAAATCAAATTGTAAACTTTTATTCCAAATTAAAAGCTGGGCGTGGTGGTGCACACCTGTAATCCCAGCACTTGGGAGGCTGAGGCAAGAGGATCGCCACGAGTTCAAGGCCAGCCTGGGCTACACAGTGACCTCAAGGTCAGCCTGGCAGATGGACTGCTTTTACTCTTTGCCCTTCCAAGTTTCCTGGGCGCCTGTCCCTTTGAGGGTAACTGAAATTGCTGACGGGGGTGTCCTCCTGACTGCCCTCACCCTGTTCCCGACCTTCCCGCCCCTGACGGTCCGCAGCCCCCGCAGCCTCTCCCTGCAGAGGCCTGGAGTCCGCGCCCACTCGCACAGGGCCTCCAGCCTGTGGGAGGGACGCGCCCGGACCCCAGGTCTCCCCCATCTCACCGCGGTGTAATCCTCCGGGGCTGGGTGAGGAACCCTGCACCCCAACAGCGTCACCCCAGGTGGAACCTCGGCTCCTCCACCGGCTCAATTCTGCCCCGCCCCTCCCGGCCTGAACCAGCGTTCGCGCAGCGCGGTCCTCGCGGGCGGGGGCGGGGCGCTCCGGGCTCCGCCCCTTCCCGCGCGCTGCGCGGGGGCCTGGGGCCCCTCCCCCTCCTCCCCCTCCTCCCCCTCCCCCTCGCGCCCGCCTGGGACCCACTCCACGCCCCGGGTGCGGGTGCCACTCAGGGGTACTGAGGCGCTCCTCACGGGCAAAGCCTTGGGTTCAATCCCAGCCCCCAAAAGAGAAAGAAAAAATATACTTACCGAGCCAGATATGTCCACCACCAGCTCCTCCAGGACAGCGGTGGCACGGTCAGGGGAAGGAGTGCTGGCCAGAGCGAATATCCCACCCACACCCCGCGTCTTCGCCACAGCCACTGCCGTGCAGCTGCAAACACCTGAGGGAGGAGCGTTCTTAACCCCAGCGGGTCAGGGGAACTGATGAAGCCACAGGCCCCGCAGTCCTAGGGCCCACTGTCCCTGCCACCCACAGCGGGTGTGGTTGGCCTGCGGGGCCGCCCGCGCCCCTTGGGGTGACCGGGGCGTGGCTCTCTCCTGCTCAGGCTCCTCCCCAGGGAACCTGGGCTAAGATCCAAGGCCTAAGGTCCATAGCTGCCGTGGCGGCACTGACACCGCTGGAGCGATGGAAGCAAGACCGAGCCAGGCATGGCAGTGCATACACAGCGAGACCTGGGGGTCAGCGGAAGGGACAGCAGGGTGGAGACGGGGCCGGCAGGATGCTCCCTCCAGCGAAAGGAAGGGCGCGCTCATTGACCTCCAGGGAGCCCCACAATCCAGTCAGGTCCGTCGGCCAGGGGCTCCAGAGGACATTTGTCTCAGTGAGACCTGAGCCCAGAACCACCGGCCATGGCCAGCCCGTCCTAGAGGCTGGGGATTTCTGTGTAGCTGGCACCATCACCCTGCCCAGAACATCCCAGCCTTGTGGGTCTGGGCCCTAAGTAGAGCTGCTGAAAAAGCACAAGGGTATGGGTAGGAAAGAAGGGAAAGAAAGAAGAAAACAATGCCAGCCACTCCAACACGTCCGCAGACTGAATGGACTCTGACCCAAAGGTTAAGGCAGCGAGAGGTCAGCACAGGACGAAGGCAGGAACCTCATCTAGCTTTCCATCTCTATCTGACCGTCCATCAGAAGACCCACTGAAAGGTCAGCGTTCCAGCACAAGTGGCCTGCAGGTCCCGAGAAGCAACCCAGGCAGCTGTCTCCATGACCCACACGTCAGAAGTTTCTCCACAGCAGAGCTGGTGGGCGCTGGTAACACACCCCGCTGTGCAGCCCCCAGAGCCTGTGGCCTTTAACTCTGCTGAGCAGGAGCAGAGGGTCACTCGGGCTCTCCTGGGGGTGCAGAGTCTGCCTTGGGTTGGCTCTGTTAAAAAGAGCACAGGACGAAGGAGCCACCCGCCTGCCACGAGGGTTACTGAGACCACGCCCGGCGGTTCATTCTGTGGTCCCAGCCTTGTGTCCACCAATGGTGGCCGGCCCCTGACTGGCTCCCCATGCAGCTGCTGGACCCCAGGGCCATACCTCTTGCTTGCGATGCCCTTGTGGGCTCCCTGCCCAGGTCCCTGCTTGCCCCGAACTTGCCAGCACCCTACTCTGTCCTGCAGTACTCAGCACCTTGCTGAGTTCACGTCATCTGTCCCTGGCTGCTCAGAAGGCTGCCTGCCCATCCTGACTCCTTAGCATCTGCAGCAGTGACACAGCACCTGCCTGTCCCCCAGCCAGGCTGCTCAGAGCAGAGCCCCAACTCCAAACTGCCAGTGAGGGGCTGAGGGGGCCCGGGCCCTCCAGGGCTGTTCCAAGGGTGCCACATCCGCACAGATAAAGCTCTGAGAGTGCACCTGGCAGTTTCCACACCTGCTACCTGCACTATTATTGTGGAAAGAGTCCAGGTTGATGCCACTCTGCACCTACTGTCCAGGGCCCCTGAGCCAGGCAGCATGTGGAGGACAGCCAGGGGGAGGGAGGGACAAAGACAGCCACAGCACTGTTCCCACAGGGCCACGTCCCCCTGGGACGCTCAGCCGTGTCCATGACCAGATGGTCAGAGTCACAGCCCGATGTGTGGGCAAGCGCCCCGCTTCCTACCGGGCAGCTTCCTCCCACGGTGCAGGGGCCAGGTCTGTGCAGGTGGCCTGCCACATCCCCCAGCGTGGACACTGCCGAGCTGGGCTGCCGGGGCCCCAACCACAGGGCAGGGTGCAAGAAACCAAGAGCCTCTCTGAGGCCTCAGCGCCCCCACTGGGCTTTCTGCACTTATCTTTCCCCTGCACCAAGCTACGAGCCTGGATGGAGGCAAACTCCTCATCCGCTGCGTGTGTGCTGAGGGCAGTGGAGCAGCTGTTGGTGGCAGCCCAGGGACTGGCCACCCACCCAGCTCACTGTCCACCTCACCCTCCTCCACCCGCTCACTGGTTCTTTTCCACCGAAGGTCTGGCTCAGGGCAGGGGAGACAATTTCCACAATCAGTCACAACTGGCTTGGAGGCAGCTAGAAGCAGCCGGACATCTCGAGGTGGATTGATTAGCTTTCAACAGCACACAAGCAATAGCTTTGCTGGCAGATGGGCCTGGGCAGTGGCGTCTGCCAGGGGGGCACAGAGGCTGGGGGAGGTGGCCTCGTGGCCAGGTGCTTCTGGTGCCCACTCTCCTTGCGGCCTGCACGCTGGCTGCTCCTGTGCATCCACCCGGTAAGCAAGGATCCTGCCTTCTCGGCCCCCTCAGCCCTCACAGGCTCCATGGTGGGACTGCTGGGCCCGGCTGCAGTGGTCGCCTTCCTATATGTCCTTGCTCACAGTAACAGACTGGCCTTGGGGATAGACACTAGGATTCCAGTTCCACGAGGCCCCGGAGCAGAGGAGTCCCCGGGAGGGGAGGGAGAAGGGGGTGTCCAGGGCTGGGAGAGGACATGGGGACAGATGTTGGATGGGGACCGAGGTCCAGATTGGGAGGCGAGGACGTTCTGGAAGGGGACGTGGGTGACGGCCCACACTGGGTCCTTAATGCCCTGACTGTTGATTGGAAAGGGTCAGGACCACCAGCTGTGTGCTCCTGCATAGTGCTGAACACACTGCCTGACTGGTGGCTGAGTGCCCTCCTGAGGTGAGCCGTCCCAGCGGAAGTACAGGAGGGGGCGGTGGACGTGGTCAGGTGCCTGCCCCTTCTCCCTGGTGTCGCCAGGATGCCACAGCCCTGGCCCTCGAGCTGGTCCTCCAGGCTCTGCCCCTCCCTGGTGGTCCCTGCACAGCTGAGCATGCAGGGCCTGTGGGTGCCCAGGTTCCCTCAGCCCAGGCCCGGGGAGGAGCTGCCCAAGGTCCTGAAGAGGAGCCTCTGCCGGGCAGCCTGAGACTGGAGTCCACTTCTCAGGAGCCAAGAGGAAGGAGGTGCTCTGGGCTGCTGTGTGGGCTGTTAATTCCTGAGTCTGAGCTGATGTGGGGCGGGGGGTGCAGGGAGTGGCTGATGCGGTGACTGTGCTGGGGGTCACTGCGCCATCTGAGACTGGACAAGAGCAGGGCCCACCCGGGAGGGAAGCACACACATGCTGAGGTGGGCATGCAAGGCTGTGCCACCCCAGACTCGGGAGCAGGGAGCTGCTGCCCTGAGGGCCCTGTGAGGCTGGTGGCTGAGGGAGGTGGCACAGGCCAGGCTGAGCCTCAGCTGCATGCTCCGTGCAGTGCGGACATCACAGGCACCGAGCCTGGCACACATGAGCTGCCCATGCAGTGACAAGGAAAAGGGAAATTCAAGGGGGAGAGGACAGGGGAGGAGGGAAGCATGAGCTGGGTGGGAGGGGCCCAGGCGGGGGGCGGGGGTGAATGGGAGGCTCAGAGGGGCAGGAGAGCAGATGGGGCTGGCAGCAGCCCTGTGGTCCAGGAGCTCAGCAGGGATGCAGGTCCTTTGTTTTGGGGGGGACAGGGTCTCGCTATGTAGTTCAGGCTGGCCTTGAACTTGT
Source organism: Heterocephalus glaber (assembly GCF_053883595.1). Lineage (NCBI taxonomy): Eukaryota > Metazoa > Chordata > Mammalia > Rodentia > Bathyergidae > Heterocephalus > Heterocephalus glaber. The sequence continues at coordinate 40,201,321 of NW_028258379.1, read as the reverse complement.
GGCCTCAGCCTCCCCAGTGCTGGGATTGCAGGCCACCATGGCTGGTGTCTGTGTGTGAGTCTGTGTCAGTGTGAGTCTCTGTGTGTCTGTGTGTGTGTGAACAATAAACTCCGCGCAGCCCATGCTCAGCACAGAGCAGGGGCCATTTGCCTGCAATGGACAAAGGCGCAGGTTTCTAGCCACTGCTGCTCCCTTCAAACACGGTCTCCAGGGTGAAGGCGGACTCGTGGACCTTTACAAAACACAGGTTTAGGGGCCGGGGATTTACCTCAGTGGTGCTGCCGCCTGCCTCATAAGCACAAGGATCCAAGCTTGATCCCTGGCACCAAAAATAAACAAATAAAAACATAGGTTTTGGAGAGAAACTGAGGCACTCCAGCACAAAACTCAGAAGGGATATGTTAAAAGGCAACTGCTTAAAAAAAGCAAGGCCAGGTGTGGTGGCAGACACCTGTAATCCCTGCTACTTGGGACGCAGGAGGTTCAATAGCTTAACGCCAGCCTGGGCAACCTGCGGAGGTCATCTCAAAATAAAAGATTTTATTTTTGGTACTGGGGATCAAACTCGAATCCTTACGCTTTCGAGGCAGGCGGAGGAACCACTGAGCTAAATCCCCGGCCCCTCAAAATAAAAGATTGTTTTAAAAAGGGATGTAGGTCAGGCATGTGACACACACCTGTAATCCCAGCACTAGGGAGGCTGAGGCAGGAGGATCACCATGAGTTCCAGTCCAGCCTGAACTACATATTGAGACCCTGTCTCAAAAAAAAAAAAAAAAGGTGCATGTGTGCTTCATGTGTCCACATGTGCATGCGTGTTGCTCATTGGTAGAACATTTGCCAACATGTGCGAAGCCGTGGGTTGAATCCCAGCACAACCACAAGGAAAACAAAAGTAGTGATACAGGCACAAAAGGAAACTAAGGCTTAGGTAACCCCAGCGGGCCAGGGAGGAGGGCAAAGGCCCAGACTTTGGCAGCTGGTGGGAAGCATCTGCAGGCCCTGCCTGGCCCTGTGGAGGCCTAGTCTCCCTCAGGACGCCACTCTCTGCAGCCCGCTCCTTCTCCGGCTGTGCTCCACAGAGGCTTGGTTAAATTTTAAGTTCAAAAAGCCAGCAAAATATAGCTATTTTTATATTGCTGCTCTTAAAAAAAAAATCAGAAAAAAGTAATGCTGGTAGCAAAAAACACCAGCAAACACAAGGCTGGGCCGCACCATTCCCCACTGACTGCCTGGTAACCAGACTAAGCAGCCCGGGCCACACTCAGAACCACAGGTGCTGACCCGGCCCTTGGCACTGTCCCTGCCCTCCACTGGGGCCTGGGTGGTGGCCCTGGATGCCTGGGTTTGGGACAGTGGCCTCTGCAGAGGAACCCCCCAAAGGGCTGCCAGAAGACAGCCCTGCCACAGAGACGAGGGGACAACAGAGGACTCCAGGGGCTTGCTCCTGAGCGGGCCCCATGGGGAGGGCTGGCCAGAGACCTCTGGAGCCCAGTGAGGCTCCAACGCTCCCCTCGGCCGTCCCAGAAGGTGCTGCCACAGGCTATAATCTCAGTGCTCCTGCAAGGACAGCCTGGAAGCGCCAGGCACAGCAGCTCAGGCTTTGCAAGCTCTGTCCTGCCTCAGGCAAGGGGATGGGGCTGGAGGCAGATGGACCTCATGTGGCTTAGGAGGCCGAGGCAGGAGGGCTGCAAGTTCAAGGCCAGCCTGGGCAACTTTGTCAAGACTCTATCTCAAAATGAAAGGGCTGAGGGTGCAGCACAGTGATAAAGTGGCCCTGGGTTCCATCCCTAGTGCTGAGAGCGGGAGGGAGAGGGGAGAGGTCTGCACTGACCACACATCCTGCTGTCATGGACATGAAACAGGCTGGGACCCCCCCCACTTCCAGGGCACACTGGTTCCTTTTCTGGGTAACTCTCTGCACTAGAAACTCAGTGTCCACAACACGAAAGGCAAATCAACAGGATTTTACCTTTTTGGGTGGTACTGGGGATGGAACCCAGGACCTTCACATTGAGCTACATCCCCAGCAGCCCCCAACCCCGTTTTTTTTTTTTTGGTACCAGGGATCAAACTCGGGACCTTGGACTTGCGAGGCAGGCGGCAGAACTACTGAGCTAAATCCCCAGCCCACAGCCCCTTTTAAAATTTCCTTCTTGAGGCTCTAAGTCCTGGTGCCATAGTGGGGGTGTCTGTATCACTGTAAGCTCTAAAAGGTTCGATGTCCTGCTCCAAGTCATTAAATTGCCCAGGCTGGGGTTGAATTTTTCATCTTCCTGCCTCAGCACCCCCAAGTTCTGGGATTACAGGTGTGTACCACCACACCCAGTTCATCTTACTGTCTAATGTTAAGACTTTTTTAAATGTAAGACTTTTTAGGACTGGGGATTTAGCTCAGTGGTTCCAGTGCCTGCCTTGTAAGCAGCAAGGTCCTAAATTCGTTCCCGGTGCCAAAAAATAAGACTTTTAGGGCCAGGGGTTTAGCTCAGTGGTTTCACTGCCTGCTGCTCAAGCGCAAGGACCCGAGTTTGATCCCCGGTACAAAAAAAAAAAAAAAAAAAAATCCCATGTGAAAAAACAAAACAAAAAAAAACTTTTAAACTCACAACTATACAGTCTAATATAAAAATACTTCGAATTTGCCTAGGTGTGCTGGCACATTCCTATAATCCCAGCACTTGGGAAGCTGAGGCAGGAGGATGGCTGTGAGTTCAAGGTCAGCCTGGGCTATATAGCAAGTGCCAGCTTGGATTATGTAGTAAGACCCTGCCTAAAAAAAAAAATTAGAATTTTATCAAGCAAGCATTTTGTTGGCAAATCAGTATAAAATACCTCAGTGGGATGGTCTTTACATTGTAGGCATTTAAAAGCCCACAGGAAAGGTTTTTTTGGGTTTTGGGGGGTTTTTTTGGTACTGGGGATCGAACTCGGGTCCTTGCACTTGTGCAGCAGGCAGCGAAACCACTGAGCTAAATCCCTGGCCCCCACAAGAAAGTTTTATTGAACATGACTGCAACACAGAATCACCTTACTCAGTTTTTCAAAAGCAGAGCATATACATTTTAGGGTCAAAGTAACTTCAGGTATAATTTAGTTGCATTAACTTGTGACCTAAAGTAACATTTACCACCATCATCTATTCTTTTTCTTTTGCGTGTTCAGAGGGACAGTCCCGGGGACCAAGGAGCTGGGGCTGCCTCGGTCACGCTCAGCTCTCGTTCCCAGTGGTGTCCGGACACTGGTGGCTTGAGGCTCTGCCAGGCGGGCCTGGTCAGGAAGAATACCCTGGGGCCGTACTGCTCCCAGAGCACAGTTCCTGCCTCGTCTGGGGGCGGCGAGGGCCTCACCCACGGGACCGTGCTCTGCCTCCATGCCCAGCCCCTGCAGCACTGCTCCTGGGTGGGCTCTGTCCACTGCTGGAGACCAGCAGCTTCTGTCCTGCAGGTGGCCCCGACTGACAGGCGGTGGGGTGCGACAGGGAGACAGGAGGGGACACATCATGGTCTCAGGCTTTTGTGCGACAAGGCCTGGAACTCCTGGTTCTCCCACTCCCTGCCCCACTCTTACCTAGAGCTTGCTCGAGATTCTCGTCCCAACTGCCAGGACCCAGGGGACCTCGGGCCCAGCTGAGTGATGAGAGCCACGGCGGGCAGTGTGTCCTTCTGCTGCATGGACACTCGTGCTGGTCAGCAGCTCCCGCCAGGGGCAGAAGCCATCAGCTCCATGACCCTGGGGCCAAGGCGCTCGGACGAGCAGTCTGAGGCAGTACATCCGGGGACTGCCGTCAGCTTCCTGCCACTGACAACTCCTGAGATCACCCGGAAGGAGGAGCTTACTGGCTCAGGCCAGTTTGTCCCGGTGCTTGAGGGTCCCACACAGGTCAAAGAAAACAGAGAAGGGGCCCAGGGCCAAAGTCCCCTTGAGGGCACCCACAGTCCCGTCACACACTGCTGTGTCCTCTCCCTGCAGGCAGCAGCTATCTTCCCCCTGCCCACAGACGTGACAACAGGCACACACGGTGTCTTCAGGAGCTCAGGTGGGACCATGTGGAACAGGAGAGGAATGCGCTCTGGTGTCTCTCCACTGTCGCCGTCTTGGGCAGAGGCAGCGCACCTGCTTACATCTCAGGATAGTTGTGCACTGGTCAGGGCTGGATCCCCACACCTCACCACTCCTTCATCACAGGGCAGGTGGTCACATGGCAGCCAGCTTCCAAATCACTCCCGTCACTCGAGTCCAGATTTGCTTTTGAGTTACTGAGGATGCAAGCGAAGGCCTCTCGCATATTGGGCAAGTACTCTACCCCTGTGGTATACCCCAGGCCTTTATAGAATTTTTTTTGTTTTTTTGAGGCAAGGTCTATGTAGTTCAGGCAGCCTTGAACTATGTAGCCCAGGCTGGCCTCGAACTCAAGGCAATAGTCTTGCCTCAGCCTCCTGAATGCTGGGATTACAGGCTTGTGCCACCATGCCCAGCTTGTAGAATTTTTTTTTTTTGGTACCGGGGATCGAACTCGGGTCCTTGCGCTTGCAAGGCAGGCAGTGGAACCACTGAGCTAAATCCACAGCCCTTGTAGAATTTTTTGACAGGTGTTCATTAAGTTGCCCAGGCTGGCTTGAAATTTGTGATCCTCTTGCCTTATCCCCCGAGTACCTAGAATTACAGGTGTGCACCACTGTGCCTGGCTGAATTTTTTCAAGTGAAATTTTATGAATATTTTTACACTGTTCTATTTTGATTTGGTGTGATTCAAACACAGAAGAGAGGCATGCAGAGCTTGGGCTTTATTTAACAGCATATCCGTGACAACCAGCTGGCTGGCGACCCAGTCAGGTGGGATCAGCTGGCCCTGCCCTGAGAGGAGAGCGACCTTGGACTCTGGCCACTCACAGGCCCTCCGGAGTGGTGCTTGGCCTGGCGGGTCAGGGCGGCCTAACTGCTCATCTTCTTTGGCTTCTGCTTCAGCTTGTTCCACATCCTCTCCAGGGCCACTCTGCCCATAAAGAAGGTGATGGCAAAATTACGCCTGTACCAGTCTCTGCGGGGAAGCAGGACAGGCATGTGGGACACGGCACCTGCCTGAGTCGGGGCCGGGCCACCGCCAGCCGTATGTCCCTCCCATATCCGTCTGTCCCCCCCACTGGCACCGAGTCCGGCTCCCTGCAGAGACACCAAGGAGAGGGACCAGAGCCACAGCCTACAGGCTCCGCAGGGAGCAAGGGCGTCCCCTTCCCCCCACCTCAGCCCGAGAAGCTACGGGGCAAAGTTGCTGACAGCATCCTCTTCCAGGTGACAAGTTCTGGGGGAACCTGTCTCCGCGAAGCTTCTCACACACATGCCAGGGCACAGGCACACAAGGGGAACCCACCCATGAGGTCATCAGCAGTAGCCACCCCAGTGGACAGCATCGTGGGGACCAGGCAGAGCAGGACCAGGCAGAGCAGGCACAGGCAGGCCACCCCAGGCCTGGGCACGAGCCCAAGTGGGTGGAAAGCAGGCACAGCTTGGGGGTGGAGGCTGGGCCACGCTATTGGGGCCAGGGCTGCCCCTGTGCTGGGCGCGACCCCCCATGGGGTCAGGCCCCCCCCACAGAGTCTGCACTTGCGGTTCAGAGCACCCCAGAGAGCTGCACATCCAGGACTTGCTGTCCAGGACACTCCTGAGCCCACCCACTGCCGGCCTCCCCACCCACATCCTCTGGCCTTGTCCCATGACTGTCACTGTGACACTTGGAACAAATATCGACCATCACACCCAGAACTGCACCTGGCCAGACAGGTCCTATGTGTCTGTAACCAGCTACAACCTTGTTAAAAACACATGATCAAGCTGGGTGTGGTGGTCACACTGCAATCCCAGCACTTTTGAGACTGAAGCAGGAAGATCACAAGTTCAAGGCCACCCTGGGCTGCATAGCAAGACCCTGACTCAAGGAAGCAATAACAAAAATAATGAACAGACTTAGGAATACAACCCTGTGTACGGTCACTAAGCACTGTCCTCTGTCCAAATGTTTCCATCAGGACCCAAACCCGGCCTAGACCCTGCGACGTCTCCCGGTATACAGCGGCCCCCTCCCCAAGTTATTCCAGCTACACTGAGGAGACTGTGTCATCTGCAGAACTCCCAACATGGTGCGTTTGGCCTTGGCATCTTCAGGTGTCCACCTCAAACACCCACTCAGCCCCTCTGCCTTCCCCTGAACCCTGGTGCTTGGCTTGGAGCCCTGGGAAAACAGCCCATCCGGCGCCACAGCGCTGCCCACGTGTGGGGCGGCCAAGCTCAGCCCCAGGGGCTGTCCCGACTATCCTATTCCTTTCCTCTCAGCTTTTCTAACTGCAGCCCAGATCTGCTACTCCGTCAGGAAAATGGCGCTTGCTAACCCACCACCCTTCCCGCAGTTGGCCAGGGATACCGTCCTGGAGGAAGACTGTGTTCTCCGGGGTTTCCTTCCACCCATCGATCTGCAGGGCTTGGCAGCCCAGAGGCGCCCGCCAGTCCCTTCAGGAGCACAAAGCAACCGCTTCAGCCCCCCAGGTCCAATTCCCAGCAGGCTGGATGCCAGGTCTCCTCCTTCCCCACTGCTCCCAGCCAGAAGCAGCTTCTCCAAGAAGGAGCACACACAGCTGCTCAGAACCCCGCCCCGCGCCCCGCAAATAGCCTGAAGCCGTGGATTTCATTTAGAAATGCAAAGGTAATATCGATAAAATCACCCAGCTTCTACCTCTGATGCATCAAGAGTTAGATTCAGATAAGGAAATAATCCTGATCTGGATGTGGTATTAGAACTTTTAGGAAAGAAACACATACCTGTTATAATACATGTGCTTCTGAAAATTTTTACTTAAAAATTCCTTGTAAAAGTCAGCCATTTCTTCTGCGCTCAATGTTGTTTTTTGACCTGAAAGTAAATTTCAATTTCAACATTAAGAATAAAGGAGAAGGGCTGGGGATTTAGCTCTGCGGCACCTCGCCTGCCTCAAAAGCACAAGGTCCTGAGTTTGATCCCCATACCAAAAAAAAAAAAACCAAACCATTAGAGCTAATAAATTCAGCAAGCTTGCAAAATAAAATAGACACACAAATATCAATTATATTTCTAAGTACTAGCAATAAATAATCTGACATGAAGCTAAGAAAAAAATTCCATTTACTGTAGTATTAAAAAGTAATAGACATAGGGCTGGGGATTTAGCTCAGTGATTCTGGTGCCTGCCGTGCAACCTTAAGGTCCTGAATTTAATCCCCGGTACCAAAAAAAAAAGCAACAGAAGAATAAATTTGATGCTGGGCAGGGCATTGTGGCTCACATCTAATTCCAGCACTCTGGGAAGCTGAGGCAGGAGGGTCACAAATTCAAGCCCAGCCTGGGTAGCTTAGTGACTTAGTATCTCAGAACTTAAAGAAGGGCTGGGGATGGTAGCTCAGTGTGTAGATCCTAGGTTCAATCCCCAGTATTGCAAAAATAAACAAACAAATATTAATTAAAGAAGAACTAATCAGGGCCGGGGATTTAGCACAGTGGTTCCAGCACGGCCTGCCTTGCAAGCGCAAGGTCCCCAGTTTGATCCCCAGTACCAAAAAAAAAAAGAACTAATCTGAGCTGGGTGTGGTAGCCCAGGCCTGTAATCCTAGCACTGAGGAGGCTAAGGCAAGAAGATCTCAGGTTTGCGCCCAGCCCAGAGGTTAGTAAGACCTGTCATGAGAGCCTGACGGCTGTGATGTAAGACAACTCTTCTTCACCAGGTGCCCAAGGCATGGGCTGTGGCAGGGCTCAGGCCCAGGATGCACCTGAACACCCTGTTCCAGCCCCGGGGAAGGGGAAAGGGAGCAGCCACGCATGCAGCTCAGTCCCAGCTCACAGCATTGTGGGGGTGGAGGTGGGAGTGGGACACAGCTGCTGTGGGGACTCAGGCCTGACCTGCCTGGGGGGTCCCATGGGGCCAGCGATGCACACTGTCAGGCTCAGTCTGGCAAGCAGGAAAGGCTCCAGATGGGGTCAGGCCACCTGGGGGTCGAGGGAGTGGTGTGGCTGAGCACAGTAGGCATAGAATCCACACCTGGGCTGCAGACCCCCTTCAGTGGTGCACTGCTGGGTCAAAGCCAGCAGAGCTGGGATTGCCTGAGCGCCCCCTACAGCATGCAGGGCACAGGGCTGTCCCGAGACACAGAACAGAGGCCTGGCTGCTCTGCGGCCCAGCCCAAGTCCCAGTCACTCAGCCACAGCCACACTGCTGCGTCCCCAGCCCAGTCTGGCCAGCCATGCGGATACCTCACTACCTCCTGGGCCTCCTGAGGTGGGCACTGGTGCCCACGCGTCACTGCCACTTTGTGCAGAGCCCCCACCTGTGCCCAGAGCTTGCCCCACCCTGTGACCTGCTGTGCTTGCCAGACCCACACCCATGTGCTCACGCCCTGCCCCTGCCGGCCTCCCTCGCTTCCCCATGGCCCAGCCACTTCCCCAGGGTCTACACACCCTGCACTCCTATGAACCCACTTGGGCGCAGGCCCCACTCTCGCTGAAGCTCCTCCCAGCCACCCAGTCCCCAGGACAAGCACCGTGCCTGGCACCCGGGACCTCGACTGCATGTTAGGATGGATGCTCCTCAGGTAGAGAAGGGGGCGCCTAGTGGCCTGAGGAGCTCCCAGAGGAAGGACAGGGTCCTGTCCAGGGGCCACCCCAGGCCACGGAGCAGTCAGGTGCAGTGGGGCCAGACCAGAGGGTGCAAGGCCAGCTCTCAGGGTGGGGTCTCCAGGGGGGCCTGGGGACATCTGCATCCTGCATCAGCATCCTGGCATCTGTCGGCCTTCACAGCCTTGGGGGGACTGAAGAGGTGGAGAAGCTGCTCCTCCCTGTGGCAGCCACTGTCAGAACTGTTGCACTGGATGGACAGGGCCAGGCTCTGTCCCCCGCTGGCCTCGTGGCCTGACTCATGACTTTCCGGCCATTTCCTCATCTCCAGCATGTGACCACACCAGCAGCCTCACCAGGCCAGGTGCTGTCAGTGTCGGGAGGCACCAGCGTGATCTGGGCAAACGAGGAACAGTCAGAGGGCAGGCAGGGGTCTCAAGACAGCCTGGGCCACCCTGCCCAAGGCCTCAGACCAGCGCTCAGCAGAAAGCAGGAGCCCCACGAATGTCTGCTAGGTCACCCGTGCCCCAGGCCCATCAACACTGGGACTTGTTACAGAGCACAGAGCAAACGGGACGGGGGAGCAAGACGGGGGAAGGGAAGGGAGGGAGGCAGGGGCAGTGTGATTCACTGTACCCTAACGTGGGTGTTTCAAATCCAAAAACAACAGCTGGGGCTGGGGATTTAGCTCAGTGGTTCAGCTGCCTGCCTCAAAAGCGAAAGGGCCCAAGTTCGATCCCGGTACCAAAAAAAACAGCTGACGAAGTGAATCCACTGGGATGGCAGCCTCTTTCCCAGATGCACAAACATTTGAGCAATAAACAAAAGGAGAGGAAGGAATTCACTCTCCCACTGTCCAGCCTGCCCTCAAGTGACATTTCATTTGGGGTCAGGCAGAACTGAAATCAGGAAATTTTGCTTTCTGCATGTGAAATGAAATCAGCAGATTTTCCACCCTGCTGCAGAGCTTTGGGGCGCCACCCAGCGAGTGCCTGGCCAACCTGGCAGCTGCCGTGCTACTCCTCAGCACCAAGACACTTCCAATGCATCACACTGCTAGGAGCACAGGCAGTGGGCATGGCTCAGCCCAGGGAGAGGCTGGGAATTTCAGGCGGTCACAGCCACCAGGGTCACTCCACCCACACTGAGTCTCCACACTGAACAATTCCCTGACTTTGAGAGGCACAAAGGATGCCTCTCTGCTGAGAACGAATGGTGAAATCTACAGTAGCTCCCTTCCCACAGTGGCGTCCCCAGACTGGATAGGCTCTGTGCTGCAAAGCACATCTGCTGCAGTGCTGTTGCAAGTGCAGCCAGACAAGCACTCGCCCATCAGTTGCTGCAGTGAGGTGAGCTATTTCTGGCCGCCTGGCCACGTCTTTGTCTCCATGGCACCAGCTGGGCTCCCTCCCTCCTTAGAAGCTGCTGTGCCCTCTCCCCTGCCCGGGGGGCACAGCACAGGGGGCCTGGGAGTGTCAGGGAGCCAGCCCATAGAAGGGCGAACTAGGAGCTAGCACTTTAACCCCTGGAAGGAAGAGCTGGGATCGCTCTGGCCCTATTGTCCAGGACCTGCCAGGGTATTTTCAGCGTCCATCTGCAGCATCCCCCAGAGGCTGGGGCTGTCCCCAAGGGGTGGCCCTGGGCAGGCGGAGCCTCAGGTCCCAGGACTGGCCTATCCCTCCCTGCGCTCCCCGCCCTGAGCCATCCAACTACAGAGGACGAGGCACAGCACCCCCTTTCTGTTAAGATCTTTTGTTACATCAGGGAAAGCCCTTGAGCATATGCACCTGAATTTCCTGTCTAGCTTAGTGAATTACCCTTTCTCAGGAGGACAGTCCGTATCATTCTTGTACTTTCTACACTAGGAACGATGTATTTCATTCCTTCATCCATAAATAATTAATCCCTACAAATAAACTTTTTGACCAATTTGAAATGTGCTTATATTGGAGGAGAATAAATTGGAATTTAGTATTTTAGATTAAAAGTCATTAATTTCTCCAACATTATAAAAAACCCTCTTCCCTCAGCTCTGGGCGCCTTTGTGTTCTCAAATTAAGGACACACAGGTGTGAAATGCTCAGGCCCACGGAGGGGACCTGCCTGCCCCACCTCCTTGTCAGGCACAGCAGCTTGGCCGCTTTTCTCATTACAGTGACAGGCGCGACTGTTTACCTTGTACGATAGGATGTTTTGAAGCTCATGTACATTGCAGAACGACTAAATCTAGGTAGCCAACAAGCTCACTTCTGTGGCAAGAATGTTCTCCATCCATACCTAGCATTTTCCAAGACAACAACATTATTAACCAGGGCCACCCCACGCATGCCCGGTGTGTCTCCTCCTCTCCCATCCACTGTGCCCTGTGACCTCGGCTTCCCAGCCTCCCTCCAGGCCCCTCTCCTCAGCATCTTCCATCCTGCCTCATTAGTTACCAAGGTAACTGAAAATCTGATTTAAGGGCCACTTCTCAATACTCAGCAGGGCCAGGATTCTCAAAACAACCACATCCATCTGTTAAGAGAGTGGCTATCTCGACACCTGCACACACCCGCACACGAGCACACACGTGGCCAGCTGAGGACCCGTGCAGACCCTGTCCCGGGTCCTCCCTGGCTGGGGCGCCTGCCCGTCAGCCTGGGTCCCTCTTCCTTCTGACACTGTGCAGGCCAGATGGTCAGGACCCAAACCACAAGCTCACGCCCTGTGCTCACTGCTGGGTGCGGCGCCCTCCTCTGCTGCCCCCCAGGACCCTGCAGCACACAGCAGGCAAGGTGGGGAGTGCATCAGGGTACTCCTGCTCCCCCACCCGGGGGAACCCGGCCAGGCTAGGGATTAGCAGGAGACAGATGGCATGCTGGTCTAATAACAAACTTGGCTTTTGGGGTCAACGGTTCTGGACTTCCCATTGGAATAACATTGTGAGAGCAGACACTGCTCTTCGATCAGTATGAAAGGATGCTAAGGCCCAGGAGAAAATGGCCAAAGGCTACTGAGCACTAGACTTTCTAGCCAAACAGAAATGGCAGAACAGGAGGCAGAAGGGTCTGAGACAGCATGGTTCCTTCACGCAGGGAGAAGATGGGAGTGGTGGGAAGGACTCGCCAGACCGGTCTTCTGTCCACAGGGTCAGGGCACTGTCACTCTGTGGCCACAGAGGAGTCTAAGAACCCACACTGAGCAGCAACTGACAGAGCTGCATTTTGGGCAGAGCAGTCTGGCTACAGTGCGAAGAGTGGATTTAGAGCAGGGGTCTGAGAAACCACACTACAGGTCAAATCTGGCCCAACGCCTGTTTTGTAAATAAAGTTTTATCGGAACACACCCAAGCCCATTTGTTTATGTTTTACTCAACAGCAGAGTTGAGCAATTCCAACAGACCCCCATATGGCCCACTAAACTATTCCCCCGTCTAGCTCTTCAGAGAACAAGGGTACTGGCCTCTGACGTAACACTGGAAGCCAGCAGGCTCGACGGCACATCCCTGGAACTCCAGCTACTCTGGAGGCTGAGGCTGCGGGTTTGAGACTTTCTGGGCAACTTAGTGAGGCCCTGGACATGGTGGTGCACACCCGTCATCCCAATTCTTCAGAGGCTGAGGCAGGAGGATTGCGGCCTGGACTACATAGCAAGTCCCATTCTCAAAACAAAACAAAGAGCTGAGGATGTATAGCTCGGGGAGAGAACATGGATACAATGGAGGGGGGCTGGAAACTGGGGGAATATTAGGGAGTGAAATTCAGCAGCGTTTAAAGACAGAAAGCAAGCAACACTTCTGAGGAATGTTGCACAGTCACCCTGGAGGAGAGGGAGGAGGAGCTGGTGTGGGAGGGCGAGGGGACCTGTGGGCTCTGGGACCTCAGGGGAGTCACCCTGAGAGGCCATCACCACCAGGAGAGACACAGGGACCAATGGCAAGGCAAAGGAAGCAGGGTCCCAGGGCAGGAGAGACAGGAGGAAACCAGGCGGGGGCGGGCGAGGCAGGTGAGACCAAGATGCCCTAAGCAGCCGCCCACTCAACACCCCTCTGCTGCCTTAGTCTTTTACTGGAACATTTTAGATATACATGGTCACGATCCTCACGGGGAATATTATCTGGACGTGATAGATCTTGCTTCTTTTTTTCCCATTTCCCTCCCCTCCCCTCTCTTCAATCCCCTTCCCCTTCTTGTTTGCCAAAGCTTTCAACACCGCTTCCTGCCTCCTGTTCAGGTCCAAACAGTGGTAGCCAGCAGCACCCGATGCACTGACCTGATTCCACTGCCAGGCCCAGGCCTCGGGCTTGCAGTCTTGAGTGGATGAAGTCTTCCTTCTCCTGGAAGAAGAGACTGTCAGGGCTGCGGCTCCTCCTGCCACCTCTCCCAGTTCTGGGGAAGTCTGCTGTGCATTTCCTGAGAAGCAGCCCATCTCAAAGCCGGCTTAAAAAGCACCTGAGTTTGGTTAAGTTTCATGTGTGAGCCGGGCATGGTGGTGCACACCTGTAATCCCAGCACTTGGGAGGCTGAGGCAGGAGGATCACCATGAGTTCAAGGCCAGCCTGAACTATATAGTGAGACCTTGTCTCAAAAAACCAAAGAACCCCTCCAAAAAAAAAAAAAGGCCAGTGCTTCATTTTTTTGGTACCAGGATCGAACTCGGGACCTTGTGCTTTCGAGGCAGGCAGCGGAACCACTGAGCTAAATCCCCAGCCTGTGCTTCTTTATATACATGTTGGTTTTTGTTTGGTATTTTTTTTTATCAAGCACTAGGGATCGAACTCTGGTCCTCGAGCTTACGCAGCAGGCAGCAAAACCACTGAGCTAAACCCCCGGCCCTTTATTTGGTTTTTTGAGACAAGGTCTCACTATATAGTTCAGGCTGGCTTGAACTCACCTTGCAGCACGGGCTGGCCTCTAACTTTCGGTGATCCTCCTGCCTCAGCCTCCCAAGTGCTGGGATTACAGTGTGAGCCACCCCACCATACCCGGCACAGGTCGGTTTTAAAACTTCTACATACTCCAGCACTTGGGAGGCTGAAGCAGGAGGATCGTTTTGAGTTTGAGGCCAGCCTGGGCTCCATAGTTAAAGACCAGCCTGAGCTACAAAGCAAGACCCTGTCTTGGGCCAGGGATTTAGCTCAGTGATTTCAGTGCCTGCCTCGAAAGAAGACCCTGTCTCAAACAAACAACGGCCCCCAATCCCAAAAACCTTCTGCACAAGTGCACTCACATCGACATAGGCACTGAGCACTGAGCACTGAGCAATACCAACACAAATATTAAAAGACTCATGGGCCGGGGATTTAGCTCAGTGGTTTTGCCCCCTGTTACGCAAGCGCAAAGACCCAAGTTCAATCCCCGGTACCAAAAAATTAAAAAATAAAAAAAATAAAGACTCAGCTCCGCCGAGGGGCCAAGAAAGTTACTTCTCAGTCTCATATGAAGCCATGCTTACCTTACTGAAAGTCAAATTCTGGTTCGACCAGAACTGCTGGTTCCATTCTTGTGTTTCTTGTCTCAGTTCCCTGAGCTTTTGCTCCAATGATGATTCATTTTCAGGGATGTAGAAGTGCACAGGGCGGAGGTTTGAATGTCTATCTGGGGGTCCAATCCAATCGTGACAAGATTTTCTTGGAGGGCAGAATCTTGAGTCCTTGAAGGAAATGCACGGATTAACACCAGCCTGTGGTGTTTATTTTATTTTATTTTTTTGTGGTGTTTATTATACAATTAACAATCCGTACTATTAAGGTGCCACATTGGTTTCCTCTCTTTAAAAACTTGAATGCACCCAGGAATTTCCAAGTTAAAAGAACAATAATGAATATTAACATCATCACGCTATGTTCAACAGATGGTGCTGGAACAACCCACGCCCTAGTACGGGAGGAGGAGGAGAATCATGTTCAGCCTGTACCTTGCACCACAAACAAAAACTTTACTTGAAATGCATCACAGATCTAGATGTAAAATCTAAAACTATATAAGCTTCTAAAAGGAAACATAACAGATGTGTGCACATGGAAGCTCGTGTGTGTGTGGCACTGCCACTGATGTGTGCACATGGAAGCTCATAATGGCTTGCTAAAATGCCCAGGTTGGACCTGAACTTGCAATCCTCCTGCCTCAGCCTCCCAAGCAGCTGGGGTTACGGGGGGGGGGGGGTGTCGGGTCACCGTAACAGAAAACTTTTGAAACCTTAAACAGATTTCTTAGGTATAGCAAAAGCCCACCACATAGGGCAAAAATGGATTAACCAGCCTTCACCACAGCTGATATCTTTTGTTCTTCTAAAAACACTGCCAAGGTAACAGGAAGCCAAGGCACAGACTAGGAGACTACATACTGGAAAGGGCATTTTCTTAGAAAACAGAACTCTTAACACTCAAAAAGAAGGGCCGGGGATTTAGCTCAGTGGTTTCATCACCTGCTGTGCAAGTGCAAGGACCCGAGTTCAATCCCTGGTACCAAAAAAAAAAAAACTCAAAAAGAAGAAAAAACTTAATTTTAAAATGGGCAAAATATATGAATAAAAACTTCAGGGGCTGGGGATTTAGTTCAGTGGTTCCAGTGCCTGCCTCACAAGCACAAGGTCCCGAGTTCGATCACCAGTACCAAAAAAACCCACAAAACTTCACTGAAGACCTACCCATTGCAAATAAACTCACAAGGACAAGCTCACCATCTTGTCATCAGGGAAACCAAGTCCAAAACACAACGGGATGCACTCTACCCATTCAACAGCGAAAGCAGAACTGCACACCGAAGCGCTGTCCAGGGTACAAAGCAACTCTGACCAGCCGGGCACAGTGGCGCATGCCTGTCATCTGGCACTCAGGAGGCCAAGGCAGGAGGATCCCTTTGAGTTCGAGGCCAGCCTGGACTACAGAGAGACCCCATCTCAAAAAAGCAAAGAAAGGGGTCGGGGATTTAGCTCAGTGGTACTGTGCCTGCCTCGAAAGGGCAAGGTCCTGAGTTCGTTCCCCGGTACCAAAAAAACCCCTTAGCCTTTACAGGTGGGAATGCAAAGTGTGGTCAGTCTGAGAAAAAGTCATGTAGGAAGTGGATGTACAACAGGAGCCAGCAGCCCTGTCCCCAGAAAGGACACACGTGCACCTTGTGTGGCAGCTGGCAGAGGCTTCACTTACGGCCACTGAGACCTGGGGGCTATGCACAGCGAGGCTACAGCTCATGCCACCACCTGGACTGATCTCAAGAGCACAGCACTGAATTCTATCTGCGACATTCTGGAGACTCCAGGTGCTGGGTGGAGGGAGGGAAGAGAATATGGGTGGTGAAAATGTTACCCCAACTTACTCTGTACCTGAAATCTACTGTATGTGAACTGGACTCCAAGAAAACGGACAGCCTGCCAGGGCCGTGGTGGCGCACACCTGCAGCCCCACAACTTGGGAGGCGGAGGCAGGAGAACTGCCCCGAGTTCCAGCCTGGGCTCACACCGAGCTCAACCCCGGGCCTGGGGCAGGTGGGTAAGCCCAGCATGAGGCTCCAGGAGCCCAGCATGAGCCCCCTCTGGTTCAGTCTGCATTATCAAGACCTCCTCTACTCCAAGCTGTCTGGACAGTCAACAGAAAAGTAACTGAGGCTCACGTGGGCGTCTGCCAGGGGCCGCGGGGGAAATACTCGCTTCCAGCCACAGAACGTCAGTGCGAGAGAAGCTGGGCGGGCTCACCTGGGCCCTGTCACAAAGGTCCCCACTGTGTGGGCATGATGGCAGTGACTCTAAAACAGAGCGCAATAAACAGGAAGCATGAGTTTTAAGTATTTATTGTTCTTGTTTTTATTATTTTTGTTTTGTTTTTTCAGGTCTCCTTACATAGTTCAGGCTGGCAGGCTGGGCTCAAACTCACGGCAGTCCTCCTGCCTCAGCCCCCCAGGTCCTGGGGTGATACGTGTGCACCACCACACCCAGCCTGCCCTTTTTTTTTTTTTTTCTGGAAACATAACATAGTGAAGTTTACTCTAAATACATTATTCATTCATCCTAACATGTTATCAGCAGTGTCAAGAGTATCCAAAAATTCAATGACAAAAAAATAAAAACCACGTTCTTGTCTTTAATATGTTGGGGTGTTTTTTTGGGGGGGGTACCGGGGATCCAACTCAGGTCCTTGTGCTTGTGCAGCAGGCAACGAAACCACTGAGGTAAATCCCCGGCCCCCAAAACACAAGTTGGTTTTTTTTGGTACCGAACTTGGTTCCTTGCCCTTGCAAGGCCTTTAATATGTTTTTATAGAACTTAATTTTAATGATGGTTGCTCCTCAGTAAGATTCCTGAGCCCCCAGCTGGGTGACAGGCAGGCGGCTCCCCGGATTCTGCCCTTCCGGGACTGACCAGGAGAAGCGCAGTCACTGAGGGAAGAGGGGCCACAGTAGCCTAACAAGGTGCTCGCCCACACTTTTCCTCTACCGGAAACTCACAACACGTGAGCCAGGCTTTCTGCATCTTAGAGATAAGGAAGTTGGCAGGCTACTACCTGGGCCCTGGGAACAGCACAGCCCAGCCTGGCTTTTGCTGCAGCACACCAGGACAGCTGGCAATCACCATGACAATGGAGCAGAGAGAGGCCAGTCTCAAATGCCCAGAGAGTGGCCACTCCTCCCCTCCACCAGCCTGTCCCGACTCTTCACTGGCTCACCCTGGATCCAGGACATCCTTGCCCTGCAGGGTGTAGAAGCTGGTCTGAGAGCAAAACCCTCGGCTCCTCCTAGTGACACAGGGTCCCCCTAAATAGCCTCAGCCTCCCAACTATGGGATTAGGGGTATGCACTGCCACACCTGGCACCGGCTTGTCCTATTTGTTGGTCAAGAACAAAACAGTGTACTTCCTGACTTCCTGGGTTTACTGCCCTACGATTCCAAGAAGGAAAAAGACCCAGGCTGGACTTAAATTGCTAAGTGCATCACAGCTGGTCACTCCAATTCCCTACTGCTTTCTGGAGGTGGTCAGAAAGAAACTGTTTAATCCAAAGATGTTTATAGGGAAACCAACGACATCAAAGCAAAGTTTACTGGTATTGCCTTCTAAAAGTAAGCAAATATAAATGTGTGTATTACAAGACAGCAAGGAAAGTTTTGAGAACCCTATCTGAAATTGAGTGACTTCTGCCGTAGGAACTGCAGAAGGAGCCTTGGTTTCTGAGCGATGAACCCTCACAGGCTCCCTCAGACTGCTCGTCCTCATCTGCAGACATCTGGAGGATAAGCTCCAGCGTTAAAACTCTCCACCTGCTTCGTGGTAACTGCCCCTGAGGCTGCTGTGAGTCTCCACACTTGGATGTGTTTCCCTGCAGGAGCCCAAGTGTGCATCCTGGCCCAGGGGAGGAAGGAGCCCAGAACCCTCAGCCTCACTCTGGCCTGCTGTGCCCAGGGAGCAGGCAGGTCTGACAGAGAAGTGGGGACACTCGGTCACCTCCGCACGAGCAGCCTAAGCTGCTGGAGGCAGCTGTGCCCACCATGGCCCAGCACAGTGGCTTCCTGCAGCCGGTGCCAAGCTGCAGACCACAGGCCTTTCCATGCAAGCGCTTTCACCACCACTCAGCGACCAGCCTGGGCCACATCAAGAGCTCAAGGCCAGGCTGAACTACACAGTGAGATCCTGCCTTGAAAAACAAAAAATAAATTAAACAAATAAAAATTTTTTAAAAAGCTAGGATTATAGCTCAGTAGAAGAGCACTTGCTTAGCAAGCACGAAGCCCAGGGTTCACACCTCACTACTGAGGGAAAAAAACAACCCCGCTTACAGATGAGCCTTATGTAACAATTCCAGTCATTTTCCATTTCCCATGGTAACTGGAAAGACTCAATGTTCGACTGTGACAGCTTAGTTCCACTTTCCCCTATAAACTGTCACTTCTGTCTTTGTTCGCCAGGAAGCTGCAAGAAGCTGAGGGAGGAAAGAGCCCTTCTCTAACAGGAAGGCTCCCTTGTAGTGGGAGTAATTACTGTCATTCCTGCTTCTTACAGCAGGAGCCCCGGGCCTGGCTTCCTGGGGAAGGCGGCTCCTCTGGGCCACACACCCCGGGGGGCCCCTGGGCCCTGACACCCCACAGAGGGGCAGCTGGCTGGCCTGCCCTCACTGGTCAGCCGGGGTGGGAGCTCAGCCCCAGTCCTTGAAATCTTTTCATGGGGCTTTTGCTTGGCCAGTGACCCGCACAAGGCTCCCCTGCCCAGCTCTGCATCCAGCCTGGCTCTTCGCCAAAGGAGCCCTCCCTCCAGAAGTGACCTGCACAGCCCAGAGCAACGAGGGGCAGCCAAGAGGGAATGACCAGGGCTCCTGGGCCATTCGCGAGCTGCCTTCCTACTCAAGTCCCCGCCTCCTCAAGACGGAGCCAAAGCAGCTTCCTTGGGAAAGGTGAGGGTCCCCAGCCCCCTACGCCACATAAGCACACAACACCAGCAAAGTATAGTTAGCAAGGCGTGCAGATGACAATCCAGGGGGAGGGCAAGGCCATCTCCAGCTAGGAAATCAGTGTAGGAGTCTCTCAGGAACACTAATTGCATGGGAGAGCCGCCTGGACCAGAGGAACACCCTCCCCTATATCAGTGATCACAGGGGAGCCAGCCTCCCTGAGGATGCCCACATTTATTGCTATTACAATCCTTCCCCCCTCCCCCAAGACTGGAGATTGAACCCAGGGCCTTCAAACAAACCCATGAATAAATTCAAGCTCAGCCTGCAATGTAGCAACTTAAAAAGACGCAAAGACACCTTGTCTCAAATAAAAAATCAATTTAAAAAAATTGGGCTAGAGGTCCTGGGATTTAGCTCAGTGGTTCCACCGCCTGCCTCACAAGCACAAGGTCCCAAGTTCGATCCCCGGTACCAAAAAAAAAGAAAAATCAATAAAAAGGGTGTGGGGGGGCCTTCATATACTATCATGGTTCAAATCTAGAGCGTCCCCCAAGTCTCGTGGGTTCAGTGGTGGGCTTTTGAATCTTGGTGCTATACTAATCAGTAGATGATGTGGTGATGAGTTCCTAGCTGAGGTGGGGCCCAGCTGGAGGAGCTGGGGGCCTTTGGAGGATCTCTCTCTCTCCCTCTCTCTCCCTCTGTCTCTCTAGCTCTCTCCAGGTCTCCATGGGATGAGCAGCTGTCCTCTGCCAGGCCTTTCCACTATGCCATCTCTGCCTTAGAGCCAGCCAAGCATGGACTAAACCCCATGAAACTGTAAGCCAAGCTTTGCAAGCATAAGGTCCTGAGTTCAATCCCTGTGGGGCAGGGGATAGAAAAAGGTATATGCACCAGAGCAAGAGGACTGCACATTTGAGGCCAGCCTGGGCTATGTAGTGAGTTCAAAGCCATCTTGGGGCAGTCATGGTGGCTCATGCCTAATCACAGCACTTAGAAGGCTGAGGCAGGAGGATCACCAAAATTCAAGGCCAGCCTGGGCAAAGTTTAAGGCCAGCCTGAGACCCTGACTCAAAAACAAGAGCAAAAAGCCATCTTGGACTACACACTGAGACTCTGTCTCAAAAAATTAAAAAATATGTAAAATAAAAGTGACCCTGACATCAAAGTCTAGGGGACAGTACCTGGCAGGAGTTTGTTCATTTTCCAGGCAGGAGCAGCGCCACTGAGCTAAATCCTCACCCCTTGGAGTTTGTTCATTTTCATCCAAAAAGTATTAGAAGGAAATATTCAACTGTCCCCTGTATATAAGACATATACAGTCCTTATAGATAAGGCTTAGGGCCCCAAGGGCATTATTCAGTCTTACTGAGCTCAGACTTCCTTATCTGTAAAATAGGGATGATAAAAGCATTGATTTTGTAAAACTGTGGTTATTAACTCCATTAAAGTGTTAATTTATCCTGGTGTATGCAAACAGTAAACTGTCAATACAATGCAAGCCTATGAGCAGCTAATGTACACAGTGAAAACAGTGGTGCTCAACTTGCACCACCCAAGACATCCTCAGGAAACAGCCCCACCAGCCCCATTCCAGAACTGTCACGTCAGATTGGCTGGGCGTGACCGTGCCTGCAGTCCCAGCACTCTGAGAGGCTGCGGCAGGAGCAGCACAAGTTCGAGCCCAGCCTGGGCAAGTGAGCGTCTTAGTAAGTCCCTGACTCAAAATAAAAAATAAATGAAAAGGGCTGGGAATGGAGCTCAATGCAAAGGTCCTGGGTTCAATCCCCAGTCGCTGTCCCCCACCACCACCAAAAAAGAGAAAAATGTCTTCCAGGTTAATTTCAACACGCAGTTTGAGGACCAATGACATAAACACCTAGCAGGTATAAGCTGGCACTGAGGCTAAGCAACACTTCAGAGCTGAGTTTTTAAGTTTGGTTTGAGAGGAAGAGTGATGTCTAACCCTTAAGACCTGCAATATGTATCCAGGCCAGGGATTTAGCTCAGTGGTTCCACTGCCTGCCTCGCAAGTGCAAGGTCCTGAGTTTGATCGCCTGTACCAAAAAAACCCCCCAAAACTGGTACCCAAGCTGGGTGGAGAGGCGTAAGCCTGCAGGCTCAGCTAGGCAGGAGGTTGCGGCAGAGGACTTGAACCCACAAGCTCAAGCCCAGCCCGGGCCACACACTCAGGCCCCATCTCAGCAAAGCAAAGAACCTGGGGCTGGGGATTTAGCTCAGCAGTTTCACTGCCTGCTGCCCAAGCGCAAGGACCTGAGTTCGATCCCCGGTACCAAAACAAAAACATAAACAAAAACAACAACAACAAAAATGCAGAGTAAGCCAGACGTACAGGATTAAAACGTAAAATCTACTGCAAGAAAACAAAAGGTCTGCCACCTGTTACTGTTAAGATTTTTTTTCTTGGTACCAGTCGAACTCATGACCTTTTGCTTGAGAGGCAGGCACGATATCACTGAGCTAAATCCCTGGCCCTGTTACTGTTAAGATTTGATGGTGGAGGGGCCAGGATTTAGCTCAGTGGTTCCGCCGCCTGCCTTGCAAGCGCAAGGTCCCAAGTTCGATCCCTGGTACCAAAAACAAAAAAACAAAAAACAAAAACCATCGCTTTGAAAAAAAAAAAAAAAAAAAAAAAGATGTCATGGTGGGCCAGGGATTTACCTCAGTGATTCCGGCGCCTGCCTCCCAAGTGCAAGATCCCATGTTCAATCATTGGTATCAAAAAAAAAAAAAAAGATTTGATGTTTACACCCAAAGTTCCAAAGATACCAATCTCTCCAAGCCACAGAAATTTAATTACTCAGGAAGCAACAAAGGTGGTCTGAAGCACAGAGCAAACACAAATTTCCCCAAGGTAAAACCTCTCTTGCCTGCCATGCAGGACCTAGCATAATGGGGTATTCACAGCCTATAAAGCATGGCTCCAGTCATGAGGGGAGAGTTGGGCAAGTTCTGACTCACAGCACCAGTGGCCAGTGTCACTGCAACCATCTCCAGACTAGGGGGCAAAATCCTGGGGTGCAGCAAGGGCTTCTGCGTCACCTGGGCGACAAAGGGCAGAGGCCAGAGCCATGGTGCGCAGGGCAGGTGTGCCTGGCCCCAAGTGACTCGTTTTATAAAACAGCAGTTCGTTCCATTCAGAGTACAAATCCTGAAACAGGATGCCCTGGCTCCGTGTATGCAAAGAGATCACCACCAGATGCTGGACACACTAAACTTATCAAAAAGAACAACTCTAGGGCCAGGTATTTAGCTCAGTGGTTTCGCTGCCTGCTGCACAAGCGCAAGGACCCGAGTTCAATTCCCGGTACCAAAAAAAAAAACCAAAGAACAACTCTAGCTGTCCAGTATACACATAGAGCAGAAATTGATAGATACATTAACCATACTAATAAAAAAACAACAACCTATAAGGGTTGTCGGAT
This sequence comes from Heterocephalus glaber, assembly GCF_053883595.1. Taxonomy (NCBI): domain Eukaryota; kingdom Metazoa; phylum Chordata; class Mammalia; order Rodentia; family Bathyergidae; genus Heterocephalus; species Heterocephalus glaber. Next base: position 40,178,891 of record NW_028258379.1, on the reverse strand, counting down.
TCAATCAGGAGCACACAAACACAGGACAGAGCCAAGTTACAGCACAGAAAAACAGGCCCCATGAGCTTACTGTGATACTGCACCAACTGTGCCACTGCTGCCCAGAGCAGAAGGAAATCGTGGCCGAAAAGGAGGCAGCTAAGAGGAGTGTTTATGAGAAGTCTAAGAAAGCAAGCTCCCAGTTGGGAAGGTCTCAAAATGGGTGGCCAGAGTAGGTTCTATCTAGGGTCATTTGTATAGAGGTAGCCTTCACAGGTCCAGGTGGGCTGCCCTGTAGACTCTGGGTGTGGGCTGTCCATGCTCTACCACAATCTATAGAGAAATGGAGCATGCAGTGGCCATGCACTGGTCAAGCACTCTGTCCTTTTAAGAATCTTGCTGGGGGATCGCTTCTCGGCCTTTTGGCTAAGATCAAGTGAAGAATCTTGCTGGGTAATTAGGGAGAACAAAGAAAAAGGGAGGAGGGGGTCAGTTACAATGGTCACTTCCCCAAGTTGGCTGTTACCTTCTTGAGGTTAGTAACACGCATGGCTTGAGATAACCCTTAACCCTGTGTCTATACTGTTTTCTTCATAAGGCTGACCAGCCTGAAGTCATCTTCAGCCATGTCCCTTACTATCTGCCTTATAAACTAAATGCCTCTTACAATTGGGCACACCAGACCAACAAATGACACAACCCCCTTCCCCTGAATCATATAAAAGGTGGGGCACCCAACACTAGGATACAGCAGCGACACACGCCCACACATCCACTCACCAGACCACCTGGTGAACAATCACATCAACAGGCGATACCCAGCTGTTCCCGGCTTCAGCTCAGCTAAGCTCTCCCGGCTTAACAAGGTCCATTTTGACTGAATGCCACCCAGACTAAGGCTTTGAGCTAACTCTGCACCCTCAAGCCTCCTCAAGGAAGTCCTGCCTGGTCTGTATCTTATCTGTGTGACCCTTCACATCTCTGTGGGCTCTCTGCCTTGGCTTTCAGTCCTGTCTTCAAATCCTGCAGCCACCAGGGCCTTTGTACTGGGCCACACTCCCAGCTCCCTCCTTTTTAAACTAGTTTTTAATTTTGAAACAGGGTCTTGCTAAATTTCCCAGGCTGGGCTCCAATTTAAGATCTTCTCACCTTAGCTGCTCAGGAAGCTGGGATTACAGGTGTGTGCCAGCTTTGTTAACCCTTTCATAGTTATTTTGTAATCTATATAGTGTATGAAGCGTGAAGTGTTATGTATATTACTAATTAAAATTGAAATAAAAGAACCTGTGATTGTCTAGCTCACTGGCCATAGAGGGAAATCGTGAGTACTCAGCCAGGTAAGGCCAATGAAACTGATGTCACTCGCATTACTGGCATAGATCACCCATGACACATGGTAAAACTTACTTGATTTTAATGGGGCCTCTATGACCATGTTAAGGTGTTTTCTCCAACAATCGTTAATGAAATAAGCTACCGTACCAGGGAACTGAGCCTGGGGCCTGGGTGATAACTTGCCCTGGTACCTGCTTATTCCAACTGTAAACCAGACTGGACTTCAAAGACACATTTATAATAAAGTGTTTTAAGAGTCACAGCCCGACAGAAATGAAAATTAACAAGACCGGTATATTTTGCAATCCTTAATTGGCTCCTTTGTCTTTCCTTAATTACTGTTTTATACCAAGTTCGCTGGCCTCTCTCATTAGCCTGTAAGTAAATGTATTGCTAGTATTTGTGTGCTTTGTTTAATTATTGTATCTGCAGCTCAGTCAACATTTTCATCTGACAGATGAAATCAAGGTTTAGGCCTCCCTTAAACAAAACATACTCCCCGAAAGAAGAGCAATTTGTAAAAACTGCTTGCCATTCTTTCTCGCTATAGACATTCCTTCCGGGTCGTTCGCCAGTTCTGTGTGTTTGAAAAGAACTCTTCAACATCAAGTCCCACAAAGTCAGGATAAAGTCAGCCACCGCTTAAAGAAAAGCACCACTAACCCTTACGAGGCCAAAGCAAAAACGCAAAGCGCAAAGTACGCGCCGTCCACGTCGAGAGGTCTGTGTGTGACTAACAATTATTCCCCGCTCGAGCAGGCACGCGCACTCTCGCTCGCGCTGCGTTCAGGTGGGCGCTTCCGGGGACCCCCCGCCCCCAGGACCCCCTTACCAGGCCGGGCGCCGCGTCCCTCCTCTCGGCCCCGCGCTCCGAAGCGAGCCGGCAGCCGCAGCCCGCGAATCCGCGGCACAGGGGCGAGCACAGAGCCTTCCGCCCGGAGCCCAGGGCCGCCATGGCAGCGTGCGCCACCTCCCGCGCCACACGGCAGAGTCGCGCGCGCGCGCGCGGGGCTGCGGTACGGCAGGGTCGCAAAGCCTGAAGCCCGCAGAGCGCGGCCGACCGTGCGCTCTCCCGGCGGTGCCGGCGGCGGCCTGGGCGGCGCGGCGCAAGGTGATAGCGGGCGCCGGCCGAGCTTCCCGGGGGCTGAGGCCTGTGGGCCGCGGGCGGGGCCGGCGACCGCGGCGCTGCGGAAGTGGAGGCGGCGGAGCGCGATGGCGGGGGAGACGCAGGTGAGCGCGGCGCGGCGCGGCCTTCCGGGCGCGGGGCTCCCCGCGGACCCCCTCCCGCCGGCGCCCTCCGCTCGGCGCGCATTGTGAGGTCAGGCGGGCCGGCCTCACGCCCGGGGCGCCGCGAAGTCGCTGCCGCGCCACTGGCCCCTTCGCCGCCTCCCGGGTCAGCCCCAGCCGGGACGGGACGCGCGGGAGAGGCCGCGAGGGGCCGCGCTCCGGCGCCGCCGCCTGGGAAGGGCGCGCGCCCGAGTCGGGCGCGCGGGGAGCAGGCGAGCCCCGGGCCCGGACGCCCGCAGGCCTGGCTCAGCGGACCGTCCTCCTCGAGGGAGCCGTTGGGTGGAAACCCCGGACCGTGGAACATGTGCTGAGCTAGCCTTCCGGCTTAATGGGAGGCGAGTGACCGGGTTTCCCGGAGCTGTCGCCCTTCGCGGGCTGATGGGGGAGCGTGGTCGCGGCCGGGGGTCCTGGGCTCCATGGCCCCCGACGTTCCTCCGCGCCTCCTTGCTGCTGGCTGCAGAACTTCTGGGCCGGGCGTGCGGGGAGCTGAGGGCGGGCTGGACCCGTGCGCGGGGGATGGAGAGCAGCGTGGAAGCCGGACCGCGGGGCCCAATTGCTTCTGCTTGCCCTCTGGAAACCAGGCACCGCCTTTTGGCAGTGTGGGCCGTGTGAACTTGGAAGGTTCGAAGAGCTTGGGCTGGGGATTTAGCTCAGTGGTTCCGGGGTCATCCTCGAAAGCTCAAGGTCCCGAGTTCGATCCCCGGTACCAAAGAAAAAGAAAAGAGCTACAGTTTTACATTCCACTAAGATGTGGAATCTACGTGGATTCCACTTAGAAGTCCTGCAGTTTTCAAAAGATAAGATTTTTAAGGTGTTAAGATCTAAGGAATTTGTGCTGTTTCTAAGCTGATAATTTAACTTCTGATGAAGGCATATTCTCTTTTATGGTTGAAATTTGGAATTCACAGGGTCAGAGATTCGATAAGTCACTTCCTTTCTGTACTTAAGTGTGACTGTCTTTTGGATCCCATAACAAACCCCTCCTAGGTTTTTGTGTGTGTGTGTGTGTGTGGTACCTGGACTCGGGACCTTGCACTTGTAAGGCAGGCAGTGGAATCACTGAGCTAAATCCGAGGCCCTGGTGCTTTTTTGAGACAGGATCTCCATATATAGTTCAGGCTGGGCACAAACTCACTATGTAGTGCAGGCTGGCCTTGAACTCACAGAGGTCCTCCTGAGTGCTGGGATTATAGGAGTGCACCACCACACCCAGCAACAAACCCTTCTTTCAGTATTTTGCCTGATGGACCTTTCCTATAATCCTAGCACTTTGGGGGGCTACATAGTGAATTCAAGGCCAGCCTGAACTATGTAGTGAGACCCTGTCAAAAAAAAAAAAGTAAGACAACTAAATAAAATACATACTTTAAAAATGAGAATTCTAGGGCCAGGGATTTAGCTCAGCTGCGCTGCGCCTGCCTCTCAAGCTCAAAATTCTGAGTTCCATCCCCCCCCCCCCGTACCAAAAAAAAAAGAGAATTTTAGAATGAACTAATAGGTGATTGTTATTCTGCTAGACTTTGTGCTTTAATAGCTGTCATTCTTGTCTTTTAGTGCTTGTGCAACTGAACACAACCCAAGTATGGATATGGGAAACCAACATCCTTCCATTACTAGACTTCAGGAAATCCAAAAGGAAGTAAAAAGTATAGAACAGCAAGTAATCAGCTTCAGTGGTCTGTCAAGTGACAAGAATTACAAGAAACTGGAGCGGATTCTAACAAAGCAACTGTTTGAAATAGACTCTGTAGATACTGAAGGAAAGGGGGACATTCAGCAAGCTAGGAAAAGGGCAGCACAGGAGACAGAATGCCTTCTCAAAGAGTTGGAGCAGAATGCAAACCACCCGCATCGGATCGAAATACAGAACATCTTCAATGAAGCACAGGCCCTCGTGAGAGAGAAGATCGTTCCCTTTTACAGTGGAGGCAGCTGCATAACTGATGACATTGAGGAAGGCATCCAGGATATCATTCTGAGGCTGACCCATGTTAAAACCGGAGGCAAGATCTCTTTACGGAAAGCAAGGTATCACACTCTAACCAAAATCTGTGCCGTGCAAGAGATTGTTGAAGACTGCGTGAAAAAGCAGCCTTCCCTGCCACTTTCTGAAGATGCACACCCCTCTGTCGCCAAGATCAACTCTGTGATGTGTGAAGTGAACAAGGCCAGAGGTGTGGTCGTGGCACTCCTGATGGGTGTGGACAGTAGTGAGACTTGCAGGCACTTGTCCTGCGTGCTCTCGGGGCTGATTGCCAATCTGGATGCTCTAGATGTGTGCGGACACACAGAAATCAGAAACTATCGGAGGGAGGTGGTGGAAGACATCAACAAATTACTGAAGTATTTGGATTTAGAGGAGGAAGCCAATACTACACATGCTTTTGACCTGAGACAGAACCATTCCATTTTGAAAATAGAAAAGGTCCTCAAGAGGATGAGAGAAATAAAAAATGAATTTCTTCAAGCTCAGAACCCTCCTGAATTGTACCTGAGCTCCAAGACAGAACTGCAGGGTTTGATTGGACAGCTGGATGAGGTAAGTCTTGAAAAAAACCCCTGCATCCGGGAAGCCAGGAGAAGGGCTGTGATTGAAGTGCAAACCCTGATCACTCACATCGACCTGAAGGAGGCGCTGGAGAAAAGGAAGCGGTTTGCCTGTGAGGAGCCCCCCTCACACCAGGCAGTCTGGGATGTGCTCGGGAGCCTGTCGGAGATCCAGGGAGAGGTCCTCTCCTTTGATGGAAACCGAGCTGATAAGAACTACATCCGGCTGGAGGAGCTGCTGACCAAGCAGCTGCTGGCCCTGGATGCCGTGGACCCGCAGGGTGAGGAGAGGTGTAAGGCTGCCAGGAAACAGGCCGTGAAGCTGGCCCAGAACATCCTCAGCTATCTCGACCTGAAATCCGATGAGTGGGAGTACTAAAATGCCATTGCTCTCACAGCGCTCTCGCTCGTTTTGCACTTGATACACACTTCTACGTATTTATGGAGAGCTTTCAGCTCATGGAGCCCAAATGTGATTTATACGTGCATATTTCAATCTCAGTATTTATGACTTAAGTAAATTATATTCAAGGTCTTTGCTGCTTTTGATGTTGCAAAACTATTACAGCTCATTAACCTTTCCATTTGGATCATCCATATGATGTGTGGTTTGTTTGGTTTGTTTTCTGTGTTTTGCTTGTGAGTTTTTAATCAGAACATGAAAGAGAAGCAGCATTCATAATTTTTAAATGGGTTGTGCAAGCATTGAAATGCAGAAACTTCAAAATCTAGAAGTAGATATAACCTTACATAACGGAAATTATGAGAAGGAGGAAATTTTTTGGTAAAGTCTAAGCAGTAGGTTTTATGCTAAATAAAGCAGAAGGGTTTTTTCACTTACAAGGCCTGAATGGTCCCTTATAAGTGGGTCATTTATATATTTATATAAATGAGGAAAGATGGTTTATATGTTATATAGAGAAGGTGGGGTCATCTATGTTATATAAATGAGATGGGATTGTTTGTTTCTATGTTTGTATTGTCTGTTCTTTCATAAACATTTTTGTTTAAAAAAAAAACTGTCTCTTTTTCCCCATGGTCTGCAATTTGGAGGGTGGAATCCTGTATACAGTACAAGAAAATTATGAGAACTAGTAGCCAAAGGAACCTTTGAGACTCAGCTGAAGAAGGGATAAGACACCTACTCAATACCTTCAAAGTTGTTTTTTGTTGGACTGAAAATTTTCCTTAGTGACTTAAGTAAGAATGGGAACATTTGACCCGGGGATGTAGCTCAGTCAGTGGTTCCAGCGCCTGCCTGGCAAGCGTGAGGCCCCCAGTTCGATCCCTGGTACCAAATAAAAAAAAAGAATGGGAACTTTTGAATGAAGTCAGTGGACCTTAAAAAAAAAAAAAAAAGGAGACACCTATACCTGTAGTTGGAGGATGCAAGCTAGGTTAGTTTACCAACATCACACTACGCTGAGGCTGATTAGAGACATCTGACTGTAGCTTGTAATGGATTTCTTCTGTCAGTCAAGGCTGTAAAATAGACAGCTGTGCCAAACACTCCAGTGCTGCTTGGGAGCCTAAGAGGGTGGCCACTGTCCGAACCCCCGTGGGACCAGGGCTCCACTCATCTGGGAAGGTTAGCAGTGGCTTGAACCTTAAATGCCTCGGCTCCTGTTACTGGTGTGGGGCTTTCCGTGTTTCCTGAAAGAACCATTAGAATCTGTCAGGCAGGAAGTTTTCTTCGGCTAAGGGACACATGTTGATGTAAATACTTTCTGAGGACCAGTTTTTTCAGGTGCTCATTAATGTGAGCAAAAGAATTCCCCGAAGTTCCGCAGTGCCTTGATGGTAACGTGTGGCTCCGGGAGTCTGACTACCCCATACCGGGTACCGCTGTAGTCATGTTCACAGAGCCTGTGAGCACTCATCTTTTGAACTTTATGGTGAGCTGTGATTTTCTCAGACATTAATTTGGCAACCTTAAACAGCTGAAATGTATGGCTGATGAACAACCTTCGACACCTAAAAGATGTAAAAGTATAGTCCTACACCGATCATCTTGTCTCTCAAAGCCCTCGTGTCTCTCCTACTAGGAACGATCTAGAACTGCGGACCCTGGGATCAGAGGGTATGGGAGTTCTGAACAGTGAGCCCTTCCTACTCCAGGTCCTCAGTGCGAGTCCCTGGAGTTCTCATTTCGAGGTGTGTTGCCTGTGGTCTGCAGTTGATAACGTCATCCATGTTCATGCAGAAACTGGCTGGGAATGTTCGCTTCCTTAACAGCTTTGCTTTCAGGTCATTCTGTTCAAATAGCCCGGCAACAAAGTAGTGATTACAATAAATTAATGTGTGTACTAAGTACAGTTTAATGCTTTATTTTGCTAAAATGCTTATATATTTGCTATGATGAAGTTTAACCAGTTTTCTCTCTCTTTTTTTTTTTTTTTGGTACCAGGGATCGAACTCGGGTCCTTGTGCTTGCGCAGCAGACGGTGAAACCACTGAGCTAAATCCCTGACCCCTTAACCAGTTTTATTTGCCAATTGCTGCCTGATTTTTGAGGATCTGAGTTTATTCTGTACATGCAGCTTTTAACTGGTTGGGTATTTCTCCCCAAAGAATAATTATGGAAATACTTGCCCTGGATTTCAGTGTGTGACATGGGCGTGTGGTCAGTGTATCGGCTCCTTTCCCTGTCGACTGTGACACCTGTGTCAGGGTGTCTGGAATAACCCAGGATCATGTGATAGACACGAGCATGCCATCACTGTCACTGAAATAAAGAACCCTTTGTGCCTGGTGGCTGAGCAAGGACGTGAGTTCAAGGAGTGTGCTTTGTCCCCCTCTGGGGACAGGATCCTCTATGTGGCAGCCAGTCCCTGGGGAAGGGGCTCCTTGCCACAGATTGCACAGTGGTGTGCAGAGGGGACAGCGGTGACCAGGGCCAGGCCAGCCAGGGAGTGCAGCTCACACTGCTGTCCCCGAGAAGCTGGCACCACAGGGGCTCGGCTCATTTGTAGGAAGGTGGTTGAGAGATTCTGTGCCCAGGAAGAACCTTTCACTGTGCTGCCTCTTGCGGGCAGTGTGGGACCTGCCCGTGTCTCTGTGCTGAAGAGTCTACCTGCAGGGCAGAGTGCTGATGCCCCATGCCTGGACCCCAGGTGTGCTGAGTCCCTCTGGGCAACTGCCTGTTGAGAGGTCTGTTTTTCTCTAGCCTTTTCCTACCAGAGCTTCAGTCTTTCTGCATGCTGGCCCCTCCAGTGGTTCCCCACTAAACAGAAGTAGAAGCAGCCAGTTTCTTGTTTGTTTGAGACAGGATCTCTCTCTGTAGCCTCCTGGTCTGGAGTTCAAAGTCCTCCTGCATCAGCCTCCTAAGTGCTGGGATTACAGTCATGTGCCACCATACCCAGACAGTCATGGAATTCCTGATATGCTAGAAGTGCGGCGCGGGGGTGGTGGTGGTGTATAGCTTAAAAAGAACATGGGGCCATGTGTGGTGGTGCACTCCTATAATCCCAATGCTCTGGGAGACTGAGCCAGGAGGACTGCAAATTTGAGCCCAGGCTGGGCAATTTAGCAAGACCCTGTCTCCAAAAATGAAAAGGATGCAGCTCATTGGAGAGGCTCGCTTCAATCTCCAGTCATGAGAAGAAACAAGGTGCCATGAGGGACATTTGAACTTCTGGTGTTCCTCTGAACAGAGGAGATGATGGCCTAGTCCCAGTGCTGGCCCTGCTGTGTGGCCCTCAGGCTGCTTGGCACCACGTGAAATGACAGCATCTGCCATCCAGTCCCTGGCAGAGGACGGTGGTCCCCTCAGGGACACAGGAAGAGAGGATCAGCTGCTCTGGGCTTGGCTGGGTGGAGCAGCTGGCATCCAGGAGACCCGTGGATTGGCCGGGATGGGACAGGAGTTGGGCTCCAGCGCACGGCCCTACTTCTGGGACACACTGAGCAAGTGCAACCCTCGGGCACACGCCTGGGTCGCCTGTGCTTGTTGGGATGTGTCTGAAGCCACCTCATTTCCTGTGCTGTAATTAGATGGCTTTTTTTCCCCTTTTTTTCTGGCACTGGGGATCAAACTCAGGACCTTGCGCTTTTGAGGCAGGCACGGGCGCCACTGAGCTACATTCCCAGCCCAGATGCCTCATTTTTTAAGCCATTGATCGAAACTTTCTTCATGCCAAGCCCTGTGCAAAATGCTTGCCTTCGAGACAGGCTCTCCTGTTGTCTGTTCTTGGAGGATGCCGACTGCCCTGGGTCTAATGCTAACAGGAAAACCAAAATTCCCACCAAGGAGGCTATGGAAGGCAGCGGCAGCCCTTGGGCCTCAGAGATGCAGTTCACGGCTCCAGGCAGGGCTAGGCAGCCGGTCTCTAAGGCCCCAAGAACCCAGCCCTCCCGAGCCATGGACCATGCACTGCTGCCTTGCTCAGAGCAGCTCCTTCCAGGGAGGATAAAAGCCTTTTAGGAGCTGGGCATGGTGGCGCACACCTGTGATCTCAGCACTCGGAAGGCTGAGGCAGCAGGATTGCCCTGAGTTCAAGACCCTGTTTCAAAAAAACGCCATCAAGGACCAGGGATTTAGCTTAGTGGTTCTGCCAGCTGCCTTGAAAGCGCAAGGTCCCGAATTCGATCCCCGGTTAAAAAAAAAAAAAAACTTCAAGCTCCTGAGCACTTCCTGGAGCTGCCTCTTTCCAGAGGAATGCTGCTCATTGTCTGCCTGTCACCCTATGCTGGGTTTCCTCTGCAGAGTGGAGGTCACAGAAGGCCTGTCTGGCATGGCCCGGGCTGGGGGTGTCTGTCCCACCACTATCCTGGGATGGCCGGCCTGTCTCCCTGCAAAGCTGCCTGGCCTTTCAAGGAAAGAACTTCGAGCCTATGCCCCAGCCTCTGGGCCTGGCAGGGGCTGGCATGCATGCCTGAGGGCTGAGCTGTGTGCTGGCACAGCGCTCAGGAGACGCCGCTAATAATCGGATGAAAAATCTCTGCTCTCCGGATGGCCCCATAGTGCTGGAAGCCAGGATCATCAGATTTGAAGAACCTTTGTTGTTCCCTGGCCAGGCCTTGGGGTCATTCTGTCCCCTCACGACCTCGGGTGGTTCCCAGAGTGCCCCGTGTGCCTGGGTGGATGGCAGGGCCGACTGCACACCCCAGCCTCTCCTTGTGCCATGTGACACTGTGTGACAGCAGCTGGTGACGGAGGAGGCACCCGTGCCAAGAGTCCTTGGTGCCACAACAGGGCTGGCGTGCTCACCAGACCCCTTCTGCATGACGGGAGGGTGAACTGCCACAGTTGGGGGCCAGAGGAGACAAGGGAGGGCCAGGGCGCAGATGATGCCCGACACCAGGTTGGCACCCCAGGGCAAGCCTCCATGCAGGGCCACATCCCAGTGAGGAGCCAGGAAGGCTTGGAGAGAGCCAGACACCCTGTTCCCGTGGGGTTGGCAGGCAGGACCCATTGCCGGCCTCTCTACTCTGGCGGATGTGCTATGAGCCTGGGGATGGCAGACTGGTCACTGAAGGCATGTTTGCCATTAGAATGGCAGGGCTGGGAAGGGACAGCAGGAACTGAGAGTCCCCAGGAAGGGGACCAGGCTGAGGCGGGTACAGGATCTCGCAGGTTCCTGAGGGTGGGGGAGGAGGGAGGAAGGGTCAGCTGTAGGCCTTCTTCAGGCCTGGGGTCAGGTGTGAGGATGGGGCAGCCACCTGCAGGTCCGGCTCTGCCCTGGATCTGTTCCGTGCTGGGCACTCAGTCGGGTCCCCACCCACTGCCCTCAGATACCACAGCAGGGGGACCAGCAGCACACACTCCCACTGCTCCACCCGTCTCGTCCCCAGTGCCTACTGCTGTGAGCCAAGAGTCCAGAGCACATGCACCTGCAGCCTAGCCAGGCGTGGCCTGTCCTCGGGGCCCCTACCTCCCACCCCTGTGGAGGGAACGGCACCCACCTCTGGCTGTCTGGAGGAAGCAGCACAGTGGCTGTGTGGCAACAGGCCAAGGGTTTAGCCAGAGCTGTCCTGGAGGTGAGGAGAGATGGCACTGCGGCAGCTGCCACCAAGCCAACACCTGCATATGCCCTTCCAGCCCCTTCCCCATGCAGCAAGAGCCCTCCTCAGTGGGGGCTCCGTGGATGGAGGAGAGGAGACGGCCCAGCTGTGCAGGAGGAAGAAGGGAGCCCAGGCCCAGGCGGCCCCGCATGAGAGTGATCACGACTGGCCTGGGGGAGCCAGGAGGAGCCGGGAGGGGCACGGAGTTGAGGAAGCCCATGTCCCGGCAGGATCAGAGGTGATGGGGCAGCCCTGCCACACACAGAGGCCATGAGCAGGCTCTGGGGGTGAAGGGTGAGGCTGTGGGGCAGGTGAGACGGGGAGGGAGCCCCAGGGGGTGCACACTGGTCCCCTCTGCCACCTCATCTCCCTGGCCAGGACGGGCAGGGAGGGTGCCAAGCAAGTGCTTGTGAGTGGGCACCAAGGTGCCGAGAGGCCCAGTGTGGCCTGCTGAGAGCAGGGACAAAGCCATCTCTCCCTGTACCCTGTGCAGACTTGCCCCTGCATGGAGGCCCCACTAAGCCTTTAGGGGACAGTGGCTCCCAGGCGTCCCAGCTTCGGTACTGAGCTTGGACCGCAGCAGCAGCAGCAGCAGAGAAACTGAAGCCAAGGCCACCGTCCCTCTGCCCGGGCCTCAGGCCCCAGCTGCACCCTCAGCCTCTGGGCTAAGTTGCCTTGGACTCCGGGAACATGAAACCCCTGTGTTCCTGTGACCCACCATGTGGCCCCACACGGCTCTGCAGAATGGCAGGCAGAAAGTGCCCGATGTGGGCAGGACCCGGACTGGCTTGCCCGCTGTATTCCTCTAGGTGGTGTGGTCCTGACCTCACAGCCCTGCATGGTGCCCAGAGCCCCAGCATGGATGCAGCACAGAGAAAGCCCCTTCAGGACCTGCTCTTCACAGCTGGCACCTTGAGGGCCTTGAGGGACCCTGGGAGGGTCAGCTGGTGAGAGGAGGAGGATTTGGGCAGGACAGAGCGGGCTGTGCCAAGGGACCAGGAAGGGTGGTGACAGGGGGCTGAGCGGGGGTGGGGGGAAGACGTAGCATGCAGTGCAGGCAACACACAGGCGGGCACTAGAAGGGTTTGGGCTGCCCAGCTGGTCACGGACAGGGACACCTTACCAAGTGCAAGTGACAGAACTGCCAGGTCCAGTTGGATGGCTACAGGAGCTGGGTATTTTTTTGAGGGGTTTTTTTAGGGGGCAGGAGTTGAGACAGGGTCTCGCTCTGTAGTCCAGGCTGGTCATGAACTCACTATGTAGCCCAGGCTGCTCTCGAACTCATGGCAATCCTCCTGCCTCAGCCTCCAGAGTGCTGGGATTACAGGCGTGCGCCATGCCCGGCAGGAGCTGGGTTAAATGTGCCAGGAATCCCTGGGACACTGAGCACCAGCTGCCCTCTTGGGCCTGAGGTCTGGTCTCAGCACTGTGGGGAGCCGTGGCAGGCCGGGGCCTGCAGGCCCTGAGCTCATGTGCTCCCCTTTCCCCAGACCCCCAGGGTCCTTCTTCCCAGGGAAGGGCATCTTCTGGGCCTCACGCCCAATCCAGCCACCCAAAGATGGCCAAGTATCAGCCAGCCTCTAACCCTAGCTCTCTGAGAGGCTGAGGCAGGAGCATCCCAAGTTCAAACCCAGTCTGGGCAACTTTGATAACCTGACTCAAAATAAAAAAGGTCTGGGGACTGTGGCTCAGTGTGAAGACCGTGGGTTCAAGTTCCAGTATCACAAAAGAAAAGAGAAAGGGGAGGGTACAGTGAAGAAACTGCCTGTGCAGCAGCTGAGAGCCTGGGCCTGGCCGGCCCCTGGGCTGGGTGCGGCAGCGCATCCCTCCCTAGCTTGGTCCTCAGCAGCCCCAAGAGCCTGGAGCCTGGAGACTGCATGACCCACAAGAGAGAGCCTGAGCGGATGCCCCGGGAGCCTCTCAGGCGACAGCCACCCCCACCTGGCCAGTCTGCCTCATCCCTGCCGCCCTGGGCCTGCAGAGCCAGCGCCAGCCTGGCTATGCCCAGCCCAGGCCACTGATGACCTCGACGCTCCCCCAAACAGCTTCTCCTCGCTGGGCCGGCCTGCTTTGCTGTTTCATGTGTGGCCACCAGGCGGCGCCCGAGGACAGGTTTTGCTGAGCCCGGGACCGAGGGTTGGTTGTGCAGCTGTCATGCCCAGGCCACTGCCAGGCGCACCTGCCCCAGCCAAAGGTGGACAGGTGGCTGCAGTGCCACCTGGGCTGTGGCTTCTGTGCCTGGCAGTGGGCGGTACTCAGGCTGGGCTTCTGGTGCCCATGCACCCTGATCACAGGCTGGCACAGAGCCCCTGAATCTGACTCCTGAGCCTCAGACTGGTCCCCAGGTGACCATGTAAGCCGTTCCCTGCTGCTGAGCCGTCCTGCAGCACCCCACACGGCCCTGCTGCCATGAGTGGCACAGCTCCAAGCCAGGGCAGGGGCACGCCCTTCCCAAAGCCAAGTCTGTGGACGAGGCTCAGCCAACTGCCTGGCCTCCTGGTAATCTGTGCCCTCCCCATGGCCCAGGAAAGACGCTGTCGGTTCCCTTCCCAGTGTGCTGGGCCTGCGGACTTGTGGGCTCTGCCTTTACCAGATACCCTGGGGCCAGGCTGGGAGCTCGCCATGGCCCCTGCGCCCTCTCTGTGCCGAGGCCCAGGGCTGGCCGGCACAACAGTCTGCAAAGCCGGTGGGGGAAGGAGTGAGGTGGGGGCCAGGGAGGCCACTGCAGGGTTGGGACGGCGCTGTCCAGGGCCCCTCATGTGTGAGCCCCGGTTGCCCCCAGACTCAGGTCCCCCGCACATGTGGGCCCACTGGCCACGGCTCGCCCTGCCATGTGGTCTGCACACCACACAGTGAGCAGCAGCAGAGTGGCCAGTGTGGCCCACGCGGTCGCTGTCCCCGAGCTCACACTCCCTAGGGCAGCAGACAGCACCGGTGTGGAGACAGCAGCCTTGGCCTTCAGCCACTGCCCTGGGCCTGCTCGGCCTCTACTGTCCCAGGCCCTCACCTCCCTTGCTCCCCAGAAACACAACCCCCTCCAGCCAACCGTCTGCCACAAGGTCCCTCTCCAAAAAGCACCCCTGCTCGTCCCTCCGCTGAGCCTCTGCCCTGGAAGCCTGCCCGCCTCAGTGCTGCCTGTCCTGCACAGCTCCACTGCACACCTCACTGCCACATGGCCACAAAGGAGCTGCAGGGCTCAGGGTGTGGGGAGGGTCAGCAAGGTTAGGGCCCATTCTCCCCGTCATGCACACAGGAAGAGGGGTAGTGACAGTGCCCTCCCTAACGTGGGCTCCATCCTTGCACATGTGCTGGTCTCTACAGGCCCTGTCCTGCAGCTAGCACTGCTCCTGCACAGGGCTGGGAGGCCGAGGCAGCCTGGTCTCCAGAGAAGCTTGGTGCCTCCCCTAGGACTGCCCCAGCCTTTCCACCTGCCCCTTTCCAGAGCCAGGGCTGGGAAGCCCTCCTCTCTTCACATCCTGGGGGTCATCAGCTGGGACCCGGGGAGGGCAGAGACCCCGGGCTGCCTCCTTCCCCAAAGACCCAGGCTACAGCCATCAGGGGACCAGAGCTGGCCAGGCTGCTGGGGCCCTCCACGTGCCAGAGTCCACCTCCTGCCAAGCCTCTCAGAGTGCTGCCACCTACCTGTCCCGGGGCAGGGACACCCACTGCACCCTGGGGTTGTGAGGATCAAAGGAAGCCAGCCACGTCCAGTGACAGGCCTGACATCGTCGTGCAGGGCAAGGCCCACACATCCTTCCAGCCCAGCAGGTCCCCTGCTGCTCATGTCCCACTCAAGCCTCAAGCTCCTGAGTTCAGGCCCTCCTCCTCCTCCTCCTGGAACCCGCCAGGACCTCTGAGTCCCATCCCGCTCCAGGGGAGGGGCCCTGGGCCAGGCTCTGGAGGCTGGAGCTCTGCCTGCCTCACAGAGCCACCTGAGGCACAAAGCCCTGGGGATTGAGGCTCCCTCAGTTACACAGAGACTGCGTGGCTGTGTGCAAATGAGCATGAGTGTGAGCATGTGGGCACATGTGTTCTGTGGCTTGTGTGCATGCATCTGTGTGCACGGTGCCCATGAGTGTGAGCACCATGTGCACGTGTGTGTGTGTGCGCGCATGCAAGTCTGAGGACGGGGCCCCCAGCAGCTCCGGGGGCTGCTGAGGGCTGGGCTGGGGCCCAGCAAGGGCTGGGAGGCCCGGTGGCCCGTGGTGCCCTGGGAACAGCACAGGAGGAAGCTTGCACAGGCGGCCAGCGGCACCATGGCAACGCCACACAGAGTGCTGGCCTACTTAACCCACCCCCGCCATTCCCTCTGCTTAGGGGGCGGGGCCTATGGGCTTCTGGAGGGCTGCGTGCCCCAAAGCCTTGCCTCCTACTCACTTTCCTTGTTCATAGATGGGGGAAACCGGTGGGGTGCGGGGAGGCCCAGCATCCAGTGGATGCCCCACCTTGAGCACCCAGAGACGGAATGGCTTTGAAAGGGATCTGAAATCTCCCGGCTCCAGGATTCTCAGGGCTCCTGCTGATGCTGGGGTGTCAGTGCCCAGGCCCCCAGGTTGGACGGCATCGGTAGGGAGCCCCTGCTTGGCTGTCTCCACTCTGCTCAGAGCAGCTGGGGCCTGGCTCCACGGCTCCAAGAGTGCCGAACCCTCAGGGCCTGGCATGGTTGGAGCCTCGGGATGGACCAATGTCCAGTGGCAGACCTGGGAGCCAGGGCCAGTGGGACCCAGGCTGGACACAGGCCAGGGAGGATGGTGGTGCGAGACAGCCCGAGGGTCTCCCAGCCTGGTCTCCCCGGCAGGCCTCTTGGGCCCTGTCCCCGGCTGCTGTCCACTGGTCACACCACCCCCTGGGAACCCTGTTGCCCCTGCCAGTTTCCTGCGGGCCCTGGGAAGGCTGAGGGCCGACAGAGCCACGGGAGGCCCTGTAGAGGCCATGGGGACAGGAAGCGCTGCCCAGCACCACGCGTGTGGGGTCAGTCCACACCACACGTAAAAGAGCAAATACTTTCCTGACTTCTCTGGGGCCCCGAGTGGCCCATGGGTGACCTCAGGCTGGTCAGCAACACCTCACAGCTGGGAACAGAGCTTGGCAAGCCCCTGGGGCCCCTGGGCCTGGGGGCAGCTTGGACCTGCCTCTCCCAGGGTCCCCCACAGACTGAGTCACCATCCCCACCACAGCCGACCCCTCCGCCTGGGCCACAGCCCAGAGCCATCTGCAGGACCAGTGATGGGCAGAATGAGTGAATGAGGCCTCTTGCGCTTCACACGTGAGTAGGGCGTCACCCATGCACAAATCTGCGTGCCCGTCCCAGGCGGCAGCAGCAACTGCTCTCCAGGCCCCCACCACTCCCCTAATTTATGCCATGAGGGGAGCCAGCCACTCTTCCCCCGCCTGGCAGCAGCTTTGTCCCCAGGCGGATTCCCAACGGCCGCCTTGGGAAAGAAAGGGCCCTTCTCTGGCCGGCAGTGAGGTCACCGGGAGGGGCTGGGCACACACAAAGGCCACAGCCCCCCCCTCCAGGCCCCACTGGCAGCTGCCTCTTTGTCCCCAGCTCCTGGCCTAGGAGACCCTGCAGGGCCCCAGCTCCACTGCAGAGGGGCCCCCGCTTCCTCACTGGGCTGCACGGGGTGGGGGAGGGGTGCAGCACCTGCGGAGGGCACCCCCCCACCCCCAGGCTGGGCGAGGGGCCAGGCTGTGCCTCTGGGTTCCCGGGACAGGCAGCTCAGCTCGGCACTGACCCCAGGGAGCCCCTGAGGCCTGGCAGGGAGCACCTGGGGGTCCTGCTTAACAGCTCTGCGCCCCAGTCCTGACCCAGACACAGTCTGGGCAGCCCGTCTGCTTTCTTGTCCCCACAGTGGACCCCGGGGACGTGTGAGGGTGGGGACACTGCTTGGGAGGCTCCACCCCACATCTATGGAGCACCTTCTATGCCTGGGCCTGGCCTGGGAGAATCAGACACGTTGCGGGGGGAGGGAGGGGGGAAGTCTCTCAGCCCGAGGGAGCAGACAGGAGCCCGGGAGCAGCCCAAATGAGGTCCTGAGGTTGGTCCTAGAACCCTGGAGGCTGCATGGCAGCAGGCCCAGTACGGGAGGTGCACAGTGACACCCCGCCCCTGGCCACCAGCTGGCGCTGCTTGCACCCCAGAGCTCCTTAGCAGTCTCTCCACGGAGGGAGGAAGTGAAGCCCGAGGGAGCAAAACAAACCCCTCTGTCCTTGAGCAGCAGAGGCCTTTGGGGACACGGGGACGGCCTGGGGCCCGGCCTGCAGGCTCCTGCTGAGGGTGCTGAGCCTGTGCACAAGGACGCCGGGTCCCACTGCAGGCCAAGCCCTGCCCGGGCCTCCATGGAACCTCGGCCTGGCCTGGGGACACCAGGGAGCCTGCTGGGTGGGGGTCAGGGGCCAAAGGGGGCGGGGCAGGCAGAGGGCAGAAGCAAGTGGGCAGGGGGGTGGCCTGGGGAAAAGGTCCCACCAGCAGCCGGTGCTCCTGGCCCCTGGGGGAGGGCACACCGTAGACCCGGGGGACACAGTGCTGGGGGGACACGGTGGCCTGGGCCCTTGGGCCTTCCCTAGCAAGAAGTGCCTCCTCCCCATTGTCCGGCGCCCTGAGTGTCCACCGCATCTGTAACTTAGCAACAAGCCTGGGCTGCCCCCACTGTCCCCACCCCTGCCGCCCACAGCCAGAGCCTGAATTCCTCAGGAGCCTTAGGCTTCTTGGAGAATGCCAGCCCAGACCTCTTCAACCCAAGCATACAGCGCCCTGGGCATTCAGGCTGCCGGCCCCGTTGGCCAGGGCATAGCTGACCACCATGGGCCAGCTCCTTGCCACAGTTTTCTGAGGAAGCCACACTCAGCCGCTGTGACACACCTCCTCACATTCCTGTGTCCCCGCCAGTTTGCACATCCCCGCTGGGCAGCAGCGACCATGTGACAGGAAGTAGCTGCCTGAGTGCCCTGGGCTGGGCTGGGCTGGTGGGGCCAGGGTGGTCTTCTGGGTGCACACACTGGTCAGGACTCTGGGGTGGTTTTTTTTTTTGAGACAGGGCCTCATTACGCAGTCCAGGTTGGCCTTGAACTCGGTTGAGACTATCTTCCTGCCTCAGCCTCCCAGTGCTGGGATTACAGGCATGTCCACCACACCCGGTGAGCAAGCCAGTTTGATGGGTGCTCATTAGATTGCAGCAAGATGCAGCTCCGAGTGGCATCCAGGGCAGGGGCAGGCCAGGCCTACGACAGGGGAGGTCTCTTATCAGAGGGTCTGGAAGAGGTGCTGTGAGGACAGGATCTCTTTGAGAGTGGGAGCCAGGGCGGCCCAGGCCCCAGCTCTTATCCCCCAGTGCCAGGCTGCTCTGGGGACCCATCTGCCCCACCACAAACTCACTTGCTGCTGGGGCTGCACAGCCTCAAGGAGGAGCAGGGGTGGACTGCACCCCCTCTAACCCGCCGCTGAGAAACCCACTGCCCTTCCCAAATACACCCACTGCCATCCCAATGCCGGAGAACCCAACACCAGAGTCCACACACCTGGGGGACCCTGTGGGGCCAGGCTGGGACATCTGATTACGGAAACTCCAGGGAGACGAAGCTCAGAGTCTCCAGCAGCACCAGGGCTGGGCCTGCTTCGTGCGCTCTGGCTCCCCTGCACTCACTCACCAGGATGTTGAGCCAAACCTGTCACCTCCTGCTTTCAGTGACATCAGTGCCCCAAAGCTATTCCTTGCACTCACAGAAAACCCACCCAGACTTGATTTCCCAGTTGTCCCACTTTGCAAAGACCCATGGGTCTGCTCGATGGGTCCCCCACCCACAGTTGTGCTGTGACCTCTGAGGTTCCTCCCTCTGGAAGCCCCAGGATATGTGAGATGCAGCCACCCTGAGGAGGTGAGGCAAACACTCCAACCAGACTGGGGGATGCAGAGCCCAGGTGACCCCCACACCATCACAGATGGAGGGGCTGCAGTTAACCTGGGTGTGTGGGTTGGGCTGAAGTGAAGAACAGGGAGGCAGGAGGGCTCTGGGTCCTCCAGAGCCGGTGGGAAGGCAGCCCTGGCCAGCCTGGCCTGGTGGAGCAGCTGGGCCCAGGGACCTGGAAGGAGCACACTTGGGGCTTAAACTTGGGGTCCCACCTGGAGAGGGAGCCGTGCTGTGGTTTGTAAAGGCCAAGGAACCAGACTACCCGCACATGGCAGGGATGGTGCATGTGTCTGCGAGGGGTGCTTACTGCATGGCTTGGCACTGTGAGGTTCCAGCTGTGGGCTGTGAACCAGGGGGTCTGAGCACTGTGACCCCACCCACCTCCGAACTCTGCAGGCTCCTGGGGGGCGCAGGGTGAGTTCTGTACTTGGAGATGGGCGGCAAGTCTGGTGAGCTTCTGGGTGGCTACAGCAGAGGGAACAAAGAATGCTCCAGCCCTGCCTTCTGATCAGAAGCTTGGGGTGGGGCCTGAGCTTGTCAACACGATGCCCAGGGGCAGTGACACTGTCCTCCTCACCCATTCAGTCACACCAGGTTGGCCAAGCCAGGGACAGAGGGTGCTGAGATCTGAGGTGAGCAGGAGGCTGCCTGGGCTGATGCCCCAGGAGGGTACTGGTGGGGACTGAGCCCGGGGCCTGTGATACAGGCAAGCGCTCTTCCCGAGCTGGCCCCAGCCCTGGCTTGGAGGCTCTGTGGGAACAGTTGGGGGATCTGAGGTGACTGAGGAACAGCAGCCTGGGCCCAAGGAGGTGGTGTGGTGACATCTTGGAGCGGGACATGGGGGCCTAAGAAACTTGGGCCCCCCAATCCCTTGAGGGAGGTGGCTCGCGTCCCACTGTCCCTTTTACCCATGGTAGAGGGAAGAGCCCGGGACAGGCGGGCAGGGAGAGGACAGAGGCCCTGAGTGGAGGCATGCAGCCACCTAACCCTCGGGACGCAGAGGGCAGGGTTCAGTGACCACCTGAGTCCCAGCACTCAGCCCTCCTGTGGGAGGCCGACAGTCCTAGGGGGCAGGAGGGGAGGGGAGGCCTGCAGAGGGGATGGGGGAGGGGCGGCCATGGGGCTGCAGGTGAGGAGGCCTCTCCTGTCCCCTCCTGCTTTCTTCTGACAGTGGGCCCGAGACTGCCTGCCCCCACTCAGAGGGGACAGATGTCGGGAGAAAGCTGATTACTGTCAAAGGCTGGAGGCTGTGACCAGAGCTCACAGTGAGGGTGACCCAATTCCGAGCTATTCTCAGCCTGCTGGGAGCCGTGCTATTCCCTCCCGCCACACGCCACCTCAGAGGCAGCGACTTTGAGACGCCCTCGTCCCAGGCACAGGGAACAGTGCAAGGCGGCTAGGCCACAGCCAGAACAGGCCAGGGCAGGGGCCATGGCGGCCCAGTTCCGCCTGCCGATCACCCTCTGGGCCCAGCCTGACCCCACCCGCTGGTGGGCCACACTGGAGCAGCAGCCTCACTCAGAGCTCCGAGCCGTCCCCACTGCCAGGCCGCTTTGGGAAGCCACTTCTCTCAAGGCTGAGCCCTAGGGATGGCAAACGGCCCCTTCATCCTCCCCTGGCCCTGGCTCCCTGGCAGAAGTTGGGCATGGGATGCGAGGCCAGCACAGCTGCAGTAGGTGAGCTGCACGAGTAGAAAGCACCCTGCACTGGGCAGGCCTGGGGGAGCTCAGCACATGATGCCGGCCACCAGTCCCAGAGGGAGAGGTGCCTGGAGCTGAGCCCCGAGCCTGGACAGCACGCGCCCGCCCATTCATGAGCAGGGGAGCAGCAGCCCGAGCAGAGCAGACGCCATGCTGGGCTGGGGGACAGCGGCCCCATCGTGTCTAGCTGGGAGGTCAACTAAGGTGCACTCGGCCCCACCCAGCCCCGGCTGAGTCCTCCACTCCCAGCTCCAGCCGCACATAACTAGAAGCAGATGGCCTGGATTTCCAGAGAAGTCCTGATTGCAAATCCCCTCCTAATTCTGGTAACTATGCAAATGGCCCCAGTGGTGCCAAAAACTACAGGCATCTCAAGGCACACAGGGAACCCCCCAGACAGAGCAGAAGTGTGCCCCCCAATTCCAGCCTTGGATTCTGAAGCAGAGAAAAAGCCTCTTGGAGGCAGTGGCTCCCACTAGTGACAGTAATCACAGTGGTATGTCTCAAGCCAGTGGCACTGAATCCTGCTGTGACAATCTCAGGCAGTACAGGCTGGAGCGGGCGATCCAGCAGCCCTGAGACTGAAGGGCAGTCATGTGCTCCTGACTGTCCCCCAAAACTCCACTGCCCATAGGGTCAAGACCAAACACCTGGCCCCTCTGTGACCCTGTGGCAGGAGACTTCATGTCCTTGACTGCTACAGCAGTGTCCCCCACTGTGTGCCTGGTCACACCTGGCTCTCAGGAGCCCCTCAGCAGGCTGTGTGCCAGGGTCTGCCACTTGGCAGCTGCCCTGTCATCTCTGGAGAAGCCCCTTGGGCTGTGAACCCCTCTGCTTGCTCACTCCATTTTGGGGCATGTGGAGCCAGACCTGGGGGGAAGCCCCTCTCCCAGGACCCACTTGCCTGCCACCCCCAGGCTGCGCTTGGGGCAGCCCGGCTGCCTCTGAGCCTATTTCTCCACCTGTGCAAGGGTGAGGTGGGGCAGGTCGGGCCCTCAGCCCACCTGCTCTGGGCACAGGCCAGGCTGGGGCTGCTGAGGAGTGAATGGGGAGGTTGAAGCACCAAGAGAGGCCTGCGAGACCTACAGACAGCTAAGGGGCAGGATGCGCCCCCCAGTAGCCTGGCATCCTCGGGGCCCTGGCTGAGGGCAGGACAGGTTAGGATGGGTCCCGAGGTCAGGAGCAGGTGAGCGAGGGTCTGAGTGCAGAGCCAGGCCCCAGGACACCCAGGTGTCCACCGCCTCCCTCAGCCACACTGGCAGGAAATGGGTGGGCACAGCAGTGGGTGGGGAGGAGGAGCTGCCAAGGAAAAACTGAGCAGTTTTCCTTTGAGGTGTCAGGCTGGACAGCGAGTTTCCAGCGCTGGCCCCATGATGAGCCCCGTGCTGCTGACGCCAGGCAGTGACCCTCAGGGCTGGCTGACTGTAGCTCACTGGCCCTGTATCTATGGGAGTCAGGCTCCCCATCTGCAGACCCGGGGCACATGGCCTCTGCCTCTCTGCCGTGGGTGCTCCCACTGGGCAACCTGTGCAGGTACTCAGGGCAGGACCTGGAGCAGAGGAGGGCTGTGTGGGATGCCCTGCCAGGGCGTGGGCAGGTCTGGAAGTGATTGTAGAAAAGGGACACGTGGCAGGGCCTTGAAGGCACAGGAGCCTGCGGCTGGGGCCAGGAGAGGGCTCCTGTGGGTGGAAGCTGGGTGACACTGGGCTGGGCATGGGCCAGCTGGAGGCAGTGGACACTGTGGCAAGCCCAACAGCACATCTGTCAGCACAGGCAGCCCAGATGCAGCCACCAGCTGTCCCCTGGGGCATGACGTTCTGTTTCCTCACTGCCTCTGCCCCTGCCTCACACAGGCCGACCTGGCGCTCCCTGGGGCTCAGTCAGCCCACCTGGACAGTGGGCAGGACCAGGGCCCTACACCTGAGACTCGCCTGTTCTGCAGCTGTGCAGGGCGGGCATCTCCTGCACCTCCACCGTGGGACCCAGAAGCCTCGGCAGGGCTCACAGGGCTCATGTTGAATCTGGCCCATCTTACAGGCCAGGCCAGGCCCCAGGAAGAGGGACACGCCCCTGGAGCAGGGCCAGTAGTTCTCCGACCTTCAGCAACTCTGAGGAGATACAGGCTTCCCTGGCCATGCCAGCTCCAGCAGAGGCGACTGGTAGTGTGACACCTCAGGAACAGGAGGCCTGGGACGCCCCTTCAAGGAAGGCTGGGGGGGCGCGAAGGAAGTAGGGGAGGGAGCCCTCACTGAGAGATTCATGCTCCCCCCACTCCAGGGACAAGGGCTCCTTTCTGCAGCATGTGGGGGTGGCCACACACTCACTTCTTTGTCTCGAGACCCAGGCCATTGTCCTGGAGTTTGGAGCCCCTGCAGCACCTACCCTGGCTGGAGTCAGGCAGGAGCCATGTGTGGGGAGGGCTGGCCAGGGAACCAGCTGGGAGCGGCTGCTCGGACAGCCACAGAGATCATTCGGTGAGGCAGCAGCATGTTTATTGTTCTGTCTGGCACACTCCAGCCAGCCCCACATGACATGGGGACACGGCACCTGAGGCTCCAGTCCCAACAGGGTCACGCAGGCTCCCAAGGCTGCCTCACGGCCTGACCTGGGCGCTGACCATACACCAGGACACTGGGTACCGGGCTGTGCAGCAGAGTGACTACCAGCGCCCAGCCCTGGGTCCTGGCTTCCATGTCCCCACCTTGGGATGGGCTCAGCCTTCAACAGTGACAAAGGTATGTCTGTGGGAGGCACTGAACCCTGGCCAACACCACTGTCTCTATGGGGGTCCTGCTCCTTGGCCCCAGGGATCCCATAAGAAGCAAGTCTGGGGTGACGCTGGCTGGGGACACATACCCACCCAGGCACTGCAGTGCTACGGGGTCTTCCTGACACAAGGGGGGGGCTCTGGTGGGCAGGGCTGCAGGATGCACTTCCTGGGGGTGGGAAGGGGCTGCCCCATCCCTGGGTCATGAGGCGACTCCCAAGGCCTGGGTACAGGGTCACCCACAAATGGCCTGTGCAGCACCCAAGGCGATGAGGTCAGCCTACAGGTCAGGCAGCAGGGTCACCTCCCCAGCACAGGAAGGACAGGGCGGGTCTGTAGCTCAGCTCCCCTTGGCTTCTGGCCAATCCCCAGGACACCCAGTGGTGAACACTTGGGCCAGTCCTGGGCTAGTGGCTGAGCCTTCTCTGCCACCCTCCTGCAGGGGCCCACAGGGGCAGGGGCAGACACTGCCACCCCAACTGCACCACCCCAACCTCAGCACCCAGAAGAGCCCACAGCAGTGTAGACTTCATGTTGGCAACAAACAGCATAGCCAGAGCTTGGCAGTGATGTGGGTGGAAGGCTCCCTCCCCAGGACAGGAGCAGCTAGCGCTCACACCAGGGCTAGCCAGGAACTGCAAGCCCCGCCCTGTGGCTGTTTCCAAGCCAGGCCCAGCAGTCCCCTGACCGTATAAGGCAGCCTGGCTCCCTGCCTGCCCGCAGTGCTCCCAGCACACAGTGCTCCCAGGCCTGCTAGCCGGGGGTCTTGGTGGCGAAGGTCAGGTAGCCTGTGTGGCCCACCGTCTCCTTCATGGGCATGCCACTGCGGAAGGGGCTGGCATCCTGGCCGGCAGGGGTACCCACACTGGCCCCCAGGTCAGGCAGGGGCAGGCTGATGGTGCGCACGTTGTAGACCTGTGGCAACACCTCCAGGGTACTCAGCTCCGTGAAGCCTCGGGCTGCCAGTGCCTGGCATGTGCGCTGCACCTGCTCGATGCACGGTGAGAAGGAGCAGAAGCGCCCACCTGTGGGGAGGACACAGGGGTCAGAGCCGCCCAGGGCAGTCTGCATACCCTGCATACTCTGGCCACACAGCTCTGAGGCGCAGGTTGGGGGCTCTGTGTGGGTCCTACAAGGGTCCCACCTGCTGGCCTGCCCTGTGCAGGAAACTTCCAGGGCCACCATGCACCAGGACCAGGTCTTAGCAGCCTCCGGTGGGCACTGCTGCCCTGCCTTCTAGGAGGCAGCCGAGGGCGGGGCCAGGCCTCCACAGCAGTGAGGGCGGGGCCAGGAATAGCTCTAACAGTACAGCAGCTCTGGGGCGGTGTGTGGGCTGCTGCTGTCACAGGAAATTAGAGGCTGCTGCTGGCTCTTGGGAACAGGAGGCACCTACCCTGAGCACAGCCGAGCCCCTCATACCACTCCCTAGTGGGCCTCGCTCAGCCCACCTGCACGGGCAAGTCTGGTCAGGTCCTCATCCAGGCAAGGGTCATGGAGTTGCCAAGGCAGAGAAGGTGTGTGCGCCCCAGCAAATTTGCAAATGTTCCTAGGCCTGGTCCCCCAGCACAGGGCTCCCCACAAGCACACACCACCCAGGCAGAGTCTGGAGTCACAGGCAAGCACACCACCAGAAAACACCAGGCACACGAAAGGTCAAGAGCCTCATGACCCAGGAACAGGAAGATCCAGGGGCAGGGCCCAAGGGGATGGAGCTCACCGGGACACGGGAAAGAACAGCTCCTGAGGAAGGCCCAGGGAGAACTCTACCTGCATTAGCTGCCCTGGGCTGGGGGCTGGAACAGGGGACAGAAGTGTACAGGCAAAGCTGAAAGGGGAGAGGTGTGGGGATCCAGGGATCACAGGCTGCCCCTCTAGACCACCTCAGAGGGACCAGGGGCACAGACCCAGCAGGGCCTGGGCAGCAGGAGGCTGGGCCGTTCTGCCTCCTGGCCCCCTGCACTGCAGACCCTGGAGGGCTGGGGTGTGGCTGCCCAGCTGTTACTTCTCCAGAAAAGGCAAAGTCCCTGCAATTCCAGGGCTGCCTTCCTGGCTCCTGGCCGACCCGCCCCAGGCCTCCCCAGTGCTCCGCCTCCACACCCAGCATCTTCCCTAAAAGGAGCCAGCTGCCCAGCTCTGCAGCGCAGGGGGAGGGGAGGCTGCAGGAGAAAAGGCCAGGGCGGGGGTGGCCCTGGGACCTCCCATCTCAGACCCAGGCCCACCCTGTCCTACAGACCCTTCCTGAACTGGAACAGGACTGCTGCACAACCCCCAGGGGCCTTGAGCCTGACCGCCCCATCCCCGACTCCCTAGCCAGCATGACCTCTCCTCACCTCAGGCCAGAAGGGGCCTGGCCACTGCTACAGTGTGGCAGAGGTGCCCACACCTCCATTCCACCACTGCATCCCAGGCTGCACCTTGGCAGGTGCCCCACACACCTTCAACCTTGAGGGCATCCCAGGCGTGTCCCACAGCCTCCCAGGGTGACGGGATGTCCAGGAAGATGGCGTCGGCCACATGCCTCACACCGAATCCGCTGTGGCACACATCCTGGGTGTGAACAGTCACCCAACGGCCCACGCGGTGCTCCTGAAATTCCTCTCGGGCCTTGTCTGCCCGCTGCTGGTGGAACTCCACTGTGTGCAGATGGCCCGTGGGGGCAATGCTTCGGATGATGGCATGGGACACGGAGCCACTGCCAGTGCCTGGTGGGATGAGACAGGACAGGGTCCAGGGCTGCTCGCAGCCCACAGCCCTCCAGGAAACAGCTTCATCCCCATGAGGAAGGGCCTGCAAAGGGCCCCAGAGGCCAGCTGACCCCTGGGTCATGGGTAGGCGTCACCCCACAAACCACCTGTCTGCTCTTGGTGGCTTTGGCCCTGGGCCAGGACGCTGAGGCTGGGAGGAACAGGCTGTGTCTGGCGTGGGCACAGGTGAGGGTACACAGGCCACCACACAGGTTCAGCAGGGCTTAGGGGAGGCGAGTCAGGCAGAGCCACCATCGTGGTTTGGCTTTGGCCCTGACACCTTCCACACAGTGGATGACCCCTGTGCTTGGGTCAGCGTGTCCCCAGAGCCCCACCCAAATCTGCTCCTGCACACAGAGAAGCCCTTTGCTGGCCCTGCTCCACTTCAGGCACGTGGCTGACAGCCGACTCACTCCTCCTCCAGTGCCACCTCAGTGCCCCCACTGTGCCTGGATTCAGAGTCACCCTCCCCTCATCTCTGCACCCTGCAGTGCCCAGCTGGGCCCATCCCCACCACAGTGCCAGGTGCCAACTACTTGATGAGGACTCCCCACTCTGGATGCCTCGGAGACGCCTGTGGTAGCACCCACCACACTCATACTGCCCTCTACACCCCATGGCACTCAGCCCTAGAGTGTGAAGCTGGGCTCGAGCCAGCCCCTGGCTACTCCCTGAGAAGGCTTCCTGGACCCAGGCACAATACTCACTGCTCAGCAACTGCCAGAGGGGCCACAGCCGCCCCACAGCGGATCCACAGCGACTCCTTCCATGCCCACATCTCTCCAGGAGCAGACCCGCCCCCACCATAGGCCTTCTCCACTAGACACCTTGGTCCCATCTTGACACAGCCAGCAGCATCCTTTCCACCCTCTGCACAGCCAGCTGGGCTTCCTTTCCCACTGAGGGCAGTCAGACTCCAGATTATCCTCCGAGGGCCCCCTATTATCTCTCAACTTCATTTTCTGCTCATTTTCTGCCCTCACTTCCTGAATCAGCCACACTGGTGCAACTTTGCTGACCCAGCTTTGGTGGTATGTTCCCACCAAAAGGCCCACAAAAAGGGCTTTTGCCCATCTCTTCCCTGGCTCTTGGTAGTACCTCCTCATCACATTCAACTTCTTGGATGAAGTTCCCTGACTACTAGAGCTCAGCTAGAGGACCTAAGCTGCCCTCAAACATGGAGTGCTGTCTTCCAAGCTTGCCCACAATCCACAGCGCTGACATGGTGACCCAAGCTCACTCTCCAACCCCTCCCTCAGGGCGGGAACCTGGTACCTCACAGGAGCCTGGAGGGGTATGGCTGGCTGAGCAGCATGAAGGCCTGAGAAAGGCTCAGAACACACCCAGCTCTGAATCCTGCTCCCCACACCCTTGGTCCCTCAGAGAGGGGCAGAAAGAACTGAAGCCTCAGAAACCAGAAACAGGGGCCTAGGAACTCATGACCCCGCACCTAGCTCCACCTCCCATGAGGAACGTGGCACCACGAATCTAGCCACATGTAGACCCATGGTCATTCCTGGCAGGGCCGCATGTCTTGGCCACCACTCCTGGTGGCCCCAGTACATGCAGAGGTAACAACTGGCTTTCAGGCCCTCCTACCCCAGGCCCTACCATGGAAACTGTGGTGCTCGTCTTCCCTGGAGGCAGGTGGGCTCCTGGGTGCAAATGAGCACGGGGCAGGCTCCCATTACATGAGGCAGCACAGAACTAGAGGCGGTCAGCACCTCGGTCAGCACCAAATAACACTGGCCCCGCCCCATGGCAGACGGGACTTAATGGGGCACCACCCTCTCCTCCTCCACCCCGGGCACAGGCCACATTTCACTCACAACCCTACCTTGGGGGACCTCACTAAGTCACCTTCCAACGTGCAGTGCTGTGCTGTCTTATAAGCTTCCCACCGTCAGTAGCACAAGCCCTCACTCCTGGCAATTGGCCTCTGGAGAGATGCTGAAAAAGCAGAGCAGCCACACTGGCCTGCAGGAGGGCAGGTGCAGGCCATCTGCACCGTGGGTTTGGACTCCACCTTCGTGTCAGTTTCTCAGATCTAAGGTAGCCTGAGAACTTACCAGACTCACAGACCACAGAGCCAGGCCGAAGCTCCAGCATCATGGTGAGCAAGGCAATGTCGGTCGAGTAGAGGATTTGTGTGCGGTGCGGTAAGTTCAGCGTCCAGAGCTCAGGTGTGGGGTGCAGCACATACACCCAGCCACCTCGGCTGCAGATCACCTTGGAGCCGAAGGGGCGGCCAATGAGGTCTACTGAGTGCCGCAGGACGCCATGCCGGGTCTGAGTCTGCGCACCACGCTGCACGCGCACTGCCACCATCGAACCATGACCCAGTGACAAGATGGCCGTGTCACCCTCCTTGACCAGCTCTTCATATGCGACAAAGCTCATGGTGTTAATGTCTGCCAAGGGTCAGGGACCTGGGAAGCGACGTGTGGCCATAAGCCGGTCAGAGGGCCAAGCGGCAGGACGTGGGGCTGGGTTCTGGGCCGCAGGCTATGACACCCAAATTCTGCAGGGGGGCGGGGGTGAGTGGCTGGCTCCGGCCCTGGCCCTGCCTGATGGGGCAGCCCGCTGGGGCCGACGTTTGAAGCCCTTCTTGTTCTGGGACAAGAGATGGAGAAACAGGCTCGGCAACAGCGGAGGTGGGGCCCAGGGGCTCCCACAGACGCTGAATAGCCTGGCCCCACTCCCCAGCTGGGAGATGAGAGGACAGCCTTAGAGAGGCGCCCACCAGCGGGAAGGGGCCAACGGCCAGTGAGGTCACCTCCAAGACCGGCCTGGCTCCGCGGAACTCGCCCCTAACATCCCCAAAGCGGGCTCGGCGGACTGGCGGCAGGGGGTTCGCGAGGGGGAAGGGGTCCCCGAAAGGGGACGGTGCTACGAGGCGCGTCCCAGGCGGACACGCGGGCCAGCCCAGGGGTCTGGAGGGGCAGCGCAGGGCCCAAGGCAAGGCCCTGAGGGCCGCGCCGGACCTGAGCGACCCGCACCCACGCGCCAAGGCTCACCTCACGCCGGCTCCGGAGGTCCACACGTGTCTTCGCTGTGCGCGACGGCGGCCACCACTTCCGGCTCCGGGCGCGCGCTGATGACGTTGCGCCCTGCGGACTCCTGGGAGCCGCGGAGCTGTCCTTCGCCTCCCCATAGAGGACATTTCTTGGTCTCACCGGTTGCCGTCCTCTGCTCATACTTGCGTGTTGCCTGAGACATCGGGCGACAGGACACAACAAAAGTCCCCCCCCCCCGCCAGCCCCGGTCCTGTCGATTTGCCCTGGACACGCGGCTCCTGCTGGGCAGACTGGCCTGGGGCAGAAGGCCCCACCAGGGCCTACCGGGACTCCTGGCCGTGATCATTTTGTTACTGCAAACGGCTGTAAAAACACCATGTGGGCTCCAGGATGAATCCAAGAAAGTGGAATCGCAGGGCCGGCCGGGATGGGGGATCCCCAAAGCTCGTGGCCAGGGTTAGCCCGAGGTGCCACAGAGGACAGCCTGGAGCTGTCTCCTCCAAGGGTCCTAGTCCAGGCCCTGCCTCACCACAGGCGCACACTCCCGAGTGCAGGGCTGCTTGGGGGTGGGAGGTCCCGAGCCTCCTGGTACCCTGGCACAGTGAGAACGGGACCAGGATGGGCTCCCTTTGGAGCTGTGGGAGGACTGGGCAGAAAGGGAAGCAGGAGCGTTGTCTGTTCAGAGCAAGTTCCTCCGTGGCCCGGAGTGAGCCCCAGGGCCTGGCTTGTCCTGTTAGCCACAGGGACTGGAGGGGTTGGGGACCTAATTTGCCCAGCTACCCAAGAACCCAGGCCAGCTAGCGAGGATGCTGGGCCACACTCCCAGTCCCCGGGGCTACTCCATCCTGGTAAAATGAGGATGGCGGGACCCCTGCAGAACCACCCCTTTCTGAACACTGCTCACTCATGAACACTCCCTGCTTGGGCCAGGCTAGCCCTGGTTCGTGGGTGCGGCCCTTGGGCCGGCTCCTCAGGGTCTGTGGTAGAAGGCAGGTGCCTGATCCTAGCCCCATCGATTCCCGGGCACTGGCTGGACGTGAGTCTGAGGCCCCAGGAAGTCAGATGTTGGGGACTCAGGCAGTCTCCCACTCTGGGCTCATGTCCCTGTGGGTCACCAGAAGGGACAACCCTGCCCTCTCCACACTCCCAGCCTCTGTTCTGACAGACAGCTCCCCTCCCTAAATAAGCTCTGATTGCTCCCATGGGATCTAGACTTTCCACTTCTGGGAGTTCCTCTTCCCCAGCTTCTCAGCTGCTGCAGGGAGACAGAGAGCAGAACCACTGCCTGCTACGAGCCTGAATCAGGACCTGATGACTCAGGGGTGGTTTCCCTGGGACCCCACTTCACATTTGTCTCTCTCCACTCTGGGCTGGTCAGCTGCCCCTCCACTGCCCCTCCTCCAGGCAGCCTTCCCAGAGCTTCCCACCTAGCCCCCAGCCTGAGTCCTCAAGCAGAACCAGCCCCCTGGCTTCAGCTGATTACCAAAGGGGCCCCTTTCCCAGGGAAGAGTTTGTACACTGGAGCTCTCCTAAGAACTAAGACTACATGTGTCCAGCTCAGTGTTAGCTCACTGGGTCCTCCTCACAGACCTATGTAAACTTGGCTTCAGAACACCAACACCACAATTGAAGAAAGGGCGAAAAGGAAGAGAGGAGGCCTGGGAGGAGGGGGGAAGCTAAAGATGCTTTAGCACTGGGAGCTGTACCACCACACACCTGGCAGGGACTGGGTGACAGAGGGTGCCTCCCTCCTCCAGGCTTGGCATGGCTTCCTGCTGCATTGTGTCCTGTGGCCTTGGGGCAGCCCCTACCTCTCTCCTGACCCCAACAAACTTCCCCATTGGGTTCTGCAGCGCCTGGGACAAGACAGTCCAGAGAAAGCAGTGCCTGCTGGCTACAGCCTGGAAACCTGGCCCTGCCTTGCTCAGCCTAGACTTGCCTGCACCTGTGCCTGTGTCCCTCAGCTGAGCCCTGCTCCACAGATAAAAGACCTGGGACTCCTTTGAGGGCCCTTCCAAGTCCTATGGTTAATGTGCAACCGGCTGGAGTTCTTGAGAAGCCTGGGCCATTAACCAACTGGCCTGAGATGTCATCCAGCCTCTCATCCAGATACCAACAAACCAGCAGAGGGGACATAGTGTGGGACAAGGGTGGGTCAGCAGAGGGGAGATGCTGCCAAGAGGGAGCCCAGCCCTCCCCAGGCCTCTCCTCTGCTCCCCTTTTCTGGAGCCTCTGAGGCTCCCAAGCAGTCTCTGCCTGGGAGAGACCTCATCTTGATATAGAGGGCCTCAAAGGCCACTTCCTCTTCCCACCCCTGCTGCCACCACCCTGCCTCGTGGTTCTTTGTGTGTGCAGGGGTGGGCAGCACAAGATCCCTGAGGGATGGGTGGCCCTGTGGCCCAGCACCTCTCTCACCAGGCTGCTGATCTTCCTATGAGGTAGCTGCAGAAAGAGCCCAAGGACTGGCCTTAGAAGGCTGAGGACTGCTGAGGCCCCACACAGGACCCTGTCCCTGGGCCCCTGCTGGGCGGGGCTCGCTGCTCCCCTGATGTTGGGGGTGAGCCCTCAGCCGGGCAGCTTAAGCTCACCTGCAATCCAGCCCTTGCCTGTGGGAAGAGGGTGGGGAGGGAGGAGGGATCTCAAGAAGCCTCAAGAGCTGGAGACAGAGAGACCAGCCACACCCTCCCCCCAGAGTGCCTCCTCTGTTTCCACAAACAGTAACTTGAGCAGGGCAGTCAGGGCTTTGGGTCAGGGTAGTGGCCAGCTGCAGATCTTCCTCAGGTCAGGAAGGGGCTGGGGGCCCACAGTGTAGACATTCCAGGCTTAGGTGACACCTGCTGTCTGGCCTGGGCCTGAGCCACTTGGCTTTTTATGACCCTTTGTTTTATTGGTCCATGACTTGCTGACTTGGAAGAGGTTGGTGCAGGCCGAGTGAATGAGGGGCAAGGCAGAGTCCACCCTGCAGCAACCACGGGGATATGGGCAGGCCACACCTTGCCCTTGGGCCTTTGCTCCAGGGCCCGGTGCTCACAGTACCTGCCCATTGGCTTAAGCCCAGAATGCCTGGGTTCCTGTCCCCTACTTCTGGAGATGCTTTTGTCCTACTGTCAGTCCCTGAGATGCTTGGCAGCTTGCTCAGGTGCTGTCTCCAGCAGCAGGACATGGGCTCTTTCCCTCTTACTGGCTGCCACCTTGTCCCTAGCACCTGTCACCTGGCAGAACTTGGAGCAATGCTGGAAGAATTTTGTTAAACATACACAGAGATAAGGGCTCCTCCTCCTGCTTTATTTACATAGCAACATACACAAGGCTGCAGGTGGACATTTGCCACACAAACTCACTGTTTTCTTTTTTTGAGAGCATATAATATTCCACCGGGGAGAGATGCCCCCTACCTGTGGCCAGCTCCCCATGGACGGGCTTCACGCCCTGTCCAGACCCATTCCTTTCCTCCACTGTGCATTTCTGGATCTATCTGCAGTGAGAATGGATACTCTATAGGCAGCATTCCTGGAAGTGGGACCGCTGGGTCATGGAGTTGGATATTGTTAAATGTTAATAGATAGATACTGCCAAATTCCTTTCCAAAAAGGAGAGAGCGATGCATAGCTGCCGGCAGGGCTTGAGAGCCTGTCTCCTCCTGTTCCAACTCACAGCCAGTGCTGGCTGAGGGTAGGGGGTCAGTCTTTTTACTTGTTTGCCAGTCTGGATGTGGGGATAGAAGATAGTCATCTTGGTCTTCATTTGCCTGAACCTGACAGTGAGGTCATGTCTAGAAAGCTCACATGTCTGTACTTCTCGCTGGTCTCTGCCTCCAGCCTCTGCTTCTGCTGGCTGGGTGGGTACCTGTGCCCCGAAGAGGGGACCCGCAGTTGGTGGACCCGCAGTTGGTGGACCCTCAGGGCACAGCGGCTCCCAGGGGCAGCTGGGCTGGAGGGTCCCTGGCCGGGTTCCCCAACCCCCTCCCCAGAAGCCCAAGGTCAGGGCACTTCGAGCGCCACGGGGCTGTGGGCAGCGACCAGCCTGCGCCTCCCTCCCTCCCGCGCTGAGCCAAGAACACCCGGAAGATGCCTGCGGGCACCTTGAGGAAGGTCGGCGGCTTCAGCCCGGCTGGCAGGGTGAGGTGAGGCAGGACCTGCGGCAGAAGCTGCCGGAAGGGCTCAGTCGCCTGGTCCCTCGCTGCAGCCCCCTGGGGGACTGGGGTGGCCGAGGAAGGCGGCACTGGGGCGTCCTCCAGGGCTTTCGGGCCTCAGTTTCCCGCCCGCAGGAGGGGTGTGTGTATTTGGGGAGGGGACCCTGCATGTCCAGCAACCTGGGGCTGCGGCTTCGGGTCCTGGGCGGGGTGGCTGCGCGGGGACAGATGGGGTGGGCCGCCGGTGGGGTGTCAGAGGCTGCTGGCGGCGGACAAAGCGGAGGCACCACCCCGAGCACGGGCCAATGGAATGAATGGGCTATAAATATCGGCCAATGGGCGGCCCGAGACGCGCCCCTTAAGAGCCCCGGGAGCGCAGAGCGGCGGCGTTCGCCTGCGTCGCGCCGGATCTGCAGACGGACGAGCGCCCCCACCCGCAGCGCCGGTGAGCGGGGAGCCGAGGGCGCGGGCGGAGGGCGCGGGCGGAGGGCGCAGCGTCTCGCGCGGGTGGGCGCAGTGCGCGCCCCGGTGAGCTCTGGGCCCCAGGGGTCCGGGCGGGGCGGCGCCCCCGCTGAGAGCCCCCCGACCGTGGCCGCGTCCCGAAGCCCGGCAGGGCCGCTGACCCGCGCCTCCCGCACGCAGCCCTCCGCCGCCATGCCCTTCTCCAGCAGCCACAACGCGGTGAAGCTGAACTTCCCCGCCGAGGACGAGTACCCCGACCTGAGCTGCCACAACAACCACATGGCCAAGGTGCTGACCCCCGAGCTGTACGGCGAGCTGCGCGCCAAGAGCACGCCGAGCGGCTTCACGCTGGACGACGTCATCCAGACCGGCGTGGACAACCCGGGTGCGCCTCCCGGCCGGCCGCCCCCACCCTCGGCCCGGCCCGCCCCTCCCCCGCCTCCCGCGCCCCTTGCGCGCAGCCGCTGGGCCGCCCCGCAGCCTGGGTGACGTCACCCCCTCCTCCAGGCCACCCGTTCATCATGACCGTGGGCTGCGTGGCGGGCGACGAGGAGTCCTACGACGTGTTCAAGGCGCTCTTCGACCCCATCATCGAGGACCGACACGGCGGCTACCAGCCGGGCGACGAGCACAAGACCGACCTCGACCCGGACAACCTGCAGGTGCGGCGGCCGGGTCGGCGCCGGGGGCGCCGGGGGCGCCGGGCTCGGGGGCTCTGTGGTCACTCGCCCCGCCCCCCCCCCCCCCGTCCCCAGGGCGGCGACGACCTGGACCCCAGCTACGTGCTCAGCTCGCGGGTGCGCACCGGCCGCAGCATCCGCGGCTTCTGCCTGCCCCCGCACTGCAGCCGCGGGGAGCGCCGGGCCATCGAGAAGCTGGCGGTGGAAGGTAGGGCGTGCGGGGCCCGCTGGGCCGCGCTCATGGGATCCGGATCCGCGCCGTCCGCGGCCGTCCGCGGGGGCCGGCCCCGGGATGAGCCGACTCCGCCGGGGTGGGTGGTGGCGGCGGCCCTGGCCCGGCCCCACGAGCTCTGAGCGTCCCCCACAGCCCTGTCCAGCCTGGACGGCGACCTGGCCGGCAGGTACTACGCGCTCAAGAGCATGACCGAGGCGGAGCAGCAGCAGCTCATCGACGACCACTTCCTCTTCGACAAGCCCGTGTCGCCGCTGCTGCTGGCCTCCGGCATGGCCCGTGACTGGCCCGACGCCCGCGGCATCTGGTGCGGCCCTGGGACCCCGCACGCCCGCGGGCGCCCTCCCGTCATGCCCCGCCCCGGGGAAGGCCGGCGGGGCCCCGCTGTGCAGGCGACCTTGGCCGCGCAGCCTCCTCTGTCTCCGAAAGGGTCCCCTTGGATCTGTCTCCTTGGCGTCTCCTCCACTCTCCTCTGGGAGCCGAGCCTGTTTTCTCTCTCTCGGCTTTTCACCCCCTCCCCCGGGATCCTGCCAGATGCCCGTGACGCAGAACGCTCCCCTGAGTTCCCCCCGCAGGGCCCCTTCGCCCAGGGGCTGGCCTCCTAAGTGGGGACCTGGGCGCTCGGGCCATCGGCACACGACTGGCACGTTGCGGTGCGCTGGTGTGAGGTGTCCCGGTCACCCTGCCTTCCCCAGTGCTGACGGGGCTGGGGTCTTGGTGGCAGTCCCCTGCAGGGCGCCTCTAGACCTGCCACGTTCCCTAGTTCCTTGGGTCTGGAGTGATTTTGTGCTGGGTGGGAGACTAAATTCCTGAGGGGGCCCTAGAGTTTAGCTCAGTAGTAGATCCTTGCTTATCTTGGTGAGGCCCGGGTTCAATTCCCAGTACCACACTGGAACCTTGGCCTTCCTGTCCGCTCCCCCAGGCACAATGACAATAAGACCTTCCTGGTGTGGGTCAACGAGGAGGACCACCTGCGGGTCATCTCCATGCAGAAAGGGGGCAACATGAAGGAGGTGTTCACCCGGTTCTGCACAGGCCTCACCCAGGTCAGCCCGGGGTGCCAGCTCCAGAGCTCAGGTGGGATGAGGGTGCCCTGGTCTCCCGGGCCTCCCCTCTCACACCCCTTCTGCACCCACAGATCGAAACTCTCTTCAAGTCTAAGAACTACGAGTTCATGTGGAACCCGCACCTAGGCTACATCCTTACCTGCCCGTCCAACCTGGGCACTGGGCTGCGGGCAGGCGTGCACATCAAGCTGCCCCACCTGGGCAAGCATGAGAAGTTCCCTGAGGTGCTCAAGCGGCTTCGGCTGCAGAAGCGAGGCACAGGTGAGAGGCGGGTGGTGGTGGCGGCCGCTCCTCACCCAGCACGTACCCTCTGGCCTGCTGACCTGACCGGCCCTCCATCTGCAGGCGGTGTGGACACAGCTGCCGTAGGCGGGGTCTTCGATGTCTCCAACGCTGACCGCCTGGGCTTCTCGGAGGTGGAGCTGGTACAGATGGTGGTGGATGGGGTGAAACTGCTCATCGAGATGGAGCAGCGGCTGGAGCAGGGCCAAGCCATCGACGACCTCATGCCCGCCCAGAAGTGAAGCCTGGGCCACCCCGCCCCCAAGCCTGCTGCTTCCTAACTTATTGCCCGGGCAGTGCCCGCCATGCGCCCCTGATGTCCGCCATCTGGCGGCTGAGCCCCTTAGCTCGCTGTAGAGACTTCCATCGCCCTGGGTAGAGTTTATTTTTTTGATGGCTGAGCTGTTGCTGATGCTGAAATAAACTAGGGTTTTGGCCTGTGCTGTGTCGGAGTGGTGCCTCTCCTTCCCCTGAGAAGCCTGCCAGGGGCCTCCACCTCACTGCCTAGGAGACAGGACTGTGGCAGGGGTCACCCCTGTACCTGCGTTGCCCTGTCCACCCCCTTGTCATCTGAGGGAAGGGGCAGGAGAGGGAGCAAGCTAGCTCTGAGGCTCTGAGTTCCAGCCTGAGCATCTAAAGGCATTTGGGCCTGGGGGTGGAGCCTGGCACTGTCCTCAGCCCCATCCGCAGGGTGAGAGGCCCCCGATGGCGTGGCGTGGGCCCAGAAACTTGATAGCTTCCAGTCCCAGGCATCTTCCTGGCTCCCCTCCACTTTGCTCCCCAGCAGCTACTTACCTCCTAAATCATCTGTCCCGGCTTCCTTCCCTCCTGGCTCCTCAGGCTTGCCCGGCCCCTCCCAGGCCCAGCTCTCCAGCCCCTCCTAACAGCAGGCACCTCTGGTCCTGACCTTCATTCACAGCCTCTCAGGGACCCTGGGGCAAGAGGGGGGTTGGCAGTTTAGGGCGCGCTCTTCCTGGCTTGGGTCCCGTTCCTCACCTGTTTCCAGCAGCCTTTACAGGTTTGGGTGCAGAGTTGGGACCCTGGCAGACAGGAGCTGGGACTCCTCCCCACCCGCTACAGCTGCCTGCCTCTGGCAGCAGTCTGTGCTGCCACCTGCTGGCCAAGGCCCTCTCCACCCGCCCTGGGATCAGCCTGAGCCACCCGTGCCCCATGTGCCTCTCAGCCCAAGCCCATGCCCACCACATCCTTGCCAGTTCATGATAGGAGTTGATGCACTTGCATGTCTTGGGACCTGGGAACATGTCAGCACAGATCCCAGGCTCAGGGCCAAAGGCGGGGGCAGCGATGGCTCTGAGCTGGGGGTGCATCCTGTCATGGAAAAGGGGCCAGGATCCATCCGAAGGGTGTACCGAGGTGGCGCCAGGCTTGGGCAGCTCTCAGGGGCCTTTGCGTGCCCCTCCCTGGCTCCCCATTCCCAACTTGCCCTTTTGCCTGGGAGTCCCCAGGCCGGCCAGGATGGAAGCCAGCTCCTCCTCAGCTTGTCCTCCTCCAGCCACTGTTGATTTTACAGTGGTGACTCAGGGCAGAGAGGCTGTTTGGGAAATCGGCCTCTGGAGCCACCCCATGTGAGGACAGGAAGTGAACCACTCTGGAAGGGAGGCTGAGACAGAGGAGGGACAGCAGGCGCAGTGGGGACATGGCTGGCCAAGCACTTCTTTTCTGATGTCACTGCCACGAGGCTCCCTGTGAGTAGCACCATCAGAATGCTGCAATGGGGCCGGGGATCTAGCTCAGTGGTTCCACCACCTGCCTCACAAGTGCAAGGACCAGAGTTCAATCCCTGGGACCAAACAAAACAAAACAAAAAAAAATAAAATTACCCCACTTCCCAGAATGCTGGAAAGGAGCTGGGTGTGGTGGTGTGCTCTGGAAGGCTGAGGAAGGGTTACAAGTAAAAGCTCAGCCTGGGCAAGTTAGTGACATACTGTCTCAAAAAATAAAAAAGGGCTGAGGATGTAGCTCAGGGCAAAGGGTCCAGGTTCCATCCACACTACTGGGGGGCTAAAAATGGAAGGGGGACATGTGGCCTGCAGTGAGGTGAGGGTTTTCTGGTCCACCTGCCTCCCTGTGCTCTCTTGAAACTGATGCCCATGCTGCTCTCCCACTGGGGAGCCCGGGGCTCAGGGGAGAGCAGAAGACCCCTCTGCTGGTCAGGCCCCCTCAGAGCCTGCCTGTTACTTTTCTTGTTGCTGAGACAAAACATATGATATCCAAAGTTAAAGGAAGAAAGGTTTATTTGGTTTGCAGTTTTTAGAAGTTTTAGTCCATAATCTGCTGGCTCCAAGGCAGCATTGCATGGCAGAGAGGCATCGCAGAAACAGTTCATGGTGGGCAGAAGGCAGCAAGCAACCTTAGCAGCTTCTTTCTGCCCCTTTTACATTCTATACCAGCTACTGGGTTTAGGGTGGTGCCAAACCAGCCAGTGGGCTGATTCCATAATTACACACCCTTAATCCCAGGCACCACACACCCTAGATCCAGCCACCTCCGAAAAAGGCCCACATGACCTCAGGAGGCTTTAGGGGACATTGAGACACAAGCCATGACAGAGCTGGATTGGGGCAGTGCTGACCCGAGTGGGCACAGTGCTGGGGCCTGGTCCCCTTTTCAGGGCCCCAACACCCCCTCTTTTTGTCTGCCCTCTTGGGCTAGGCATGCCCAGAACCACAAGGGTGCAACAAGATGAAGCCTCAAGGTCTGCACCTTGCACAGGCCTCTGCACTTCCCTGAAAGCCTGT
Source organism: Heterocephalus glaber (assembly GCF_053883595.1). Taxonomy (NCBI): domain Eukaryota; kingdom Metazoa; phylum Chordata; class Mammalia; order Rodentia; family Bathyergidae; genus Heterocephalus; species Heterocephalus glaber. Next base: position 40,139,987 of record NW_028258379.1, on the reverse strand, counting down.
GAGGCAGGGCCTGGCTCAGGGGAGGGGAGGGTGCTTCTTTCCCAGGCAGTGAGGTTCTGGGCCCGGACTTGCTTCCCAGCTGCCACGGAGCCCGGAGTGTGGCTGGGGGTCTGCTGTCCTGAGGCCCTGGGAACGATGGCTGCAGGTAGGACCAGCACCCAGACTCCTTGGCTGCTGCTCAGAACTGCAGTGGCTGTTCTGGGCCCCTGGTTTTTCTGCCCATGGTTCTCCCATGACTGATTTTCGCTTCTGCTCTTACCGTGCTGGGTTTTGTGTGCTTTTGGAAGCTGTGTTAATGTTTGGGAGGAGGGAGGGCTTCTCACGCCCCCACTCAGGGACAGCAGTGCCACCTGCCTGTGCTCAGCGGACCTCAAACCTTTCCAGACAACTCTGCCTTCCCTCGGGATTCAGACTTAAGTGGGTGCATTCAAACCAAGAACCCCACCCTGCCAGGGGTGGCACAGGCAAGAAGGCCCTGTGTGCAGGGGGCTTCTGGTGGAGGGGCCTCACTCGGAATGATGCTAATGGACAGGGCTTCAACCGAGGCATGGACACCGGTGGGGCCTGGCAGTTGTGGTGGGGGTGCCCTGTGTGCTGCGGGACCTTCAGCAGCATCCTCGGGCTTCAAGCACGATGGCCAGCAGCGCTTGCCACCCCTCACCTTGTGACCATCAGACGTGTCTCTAGACATGTGACATCTGAGTGCCCCACGGAAGTAATTAAGAGATTCGAGTACTTAGAACAGGCAAGAACTGGTCAGGACTGTTTGCCAACAAAAGAAGGCTGGCAAATCCCACCCGTCCTTGGGGCCCATGAGGTGGGGACTACTGAGAGGGTGACAGGCTGAGCAAGCCAACAAGGAAAAACAGGTTATAAAACAGCTTGTACCCTGAGATCCCACACAGAATATGTATGGAAAAAACCCAGAACAGTCGTTGCTGTGGGTGGTGGGGTAACAGGTGATTTCCTTCTTTATACTTCATTTTCCAAATTGCCCATAGTTAACATGTATTACTTACATAAGCCAAAATAATTTTTTTTTTTTTTGCAGTGCTGAAGATCAATCAAACTTAGGGCCTTGTGCATGCTAAGTAAGCCCTCTACCTCCGAGCCCCACCCACAGCCCTCAAGTCTTTCAACGGTGTTTTCAAAGTCCTGTGTCCCAGCTCGTGGGAGCCCAGCAGCCACCTCCTGCATGGGGAAACTGAGGTCGAAAGAGGACAAGACTGGCTTTGGGCCAGTCGACTCGAAGTCCTGGCTCATTTCACTGCTCCTGACTGTTGCTAACAGTCTAGACTTCTCATAGGTGGGGCCGCTCCCCCTAACAGCAGCTTATGAAGTCTCCAATTGCCTGGCTGGCTCCTTACTCTGCACTATTTGAGCCAGCCTGGTACTTAGCAGGTCTCCTAGTGTGCCCTGAAGAGCTGGTATTTTAAGTTAATTTCCTTTCCACAGGTGAAAAGGAAACAACACTGCTGGAGCCTGACCCTAGGCCTGCCCACATGCTGGGCAAGCAATCTCTTGCTGAGCTACACTCCCAGCTCTGGAAATCATCTTTTTTTCTTTTTGGTACCAAGATCCAACTGTGGTCCTTGCCCTTGAGCAGCAGGTGGCGAAACCACTGAGCTAAATCCCTGGCCCTGGAAACAATCTTTTGATGGGCAGGAAGTCATCTCAGACTGAGGGATGTTCAGGGAGCAGGTGACCACGTTTCAGGTGGCTGTCCCGTGGCTGTGGGCTGGGGAGCAAAGCCCTGGCTTCTATGCCCACCCTGCATTTAGTGGCGGGACCCTTCCCACCTTCCCCCACGCCTCACAGTGCATGCCTGGCAGTGCTTTGCTGAAGACAAAGGCTTTGCTTGGGTTCAGAGAACCGATTTCCATACCCTTCTAAAGGGTTAGGGACTTGTCCAAATTTAAACACCAGCAACTCGCTCCGACCCATCTTCATGGCACCGATGACTGCTGGTCTAGTTTCTGCTTTAGCCAGAGAGCCCTGTGCATGGCCGCACCTTTGTTCTCAAGTTTCCTTGCTGCTGGGCGACACAGGGCCATGTGATGAACGCTCCAGCCGCCTTCAAGGGATGTGGGGGTGTCTGTACCACCTTACACACACTCTTTGTGGTGCCTGCGTGGCTCCTGGCAGGGTGAGTGGGCCCAGCTTCTGCTGAGCCATCGTGAGCCCCACTGCACAGGGGGTCCTGTGCTGGGACCCCCAGGGCAAGGGGTTTAGGTGTAGCGAAGACAAGCAGCTCCAGCAGCAGCCCAGCCTGGCTGTCAGATGGCTCTGTGGTACGCAGGTGGCGGCAGGTTCGGTTCTGGTGGCCCCGTGTCCAGCAGTGGGGCTTTCCCTTGCATGTCTGCTCTTTGCTTCCAGTCTGCCCAAGAGCCCTCCAGGCAGCACTGCCCCACCTGCCCCAGGCTTCCTGTCAGAAGCCTTGGTCCTTTGGAGAGGGCAAGTCTTCAGTCGCTTCCTAATCCCGATGTACAACTGTTTAGGTGCTGACCACCTCTTCCTTGGGGAATCCTGCCCCAGCGGTACCCAGCTTAGCTATGACTGGTGCAGGTGGTCTGTGTTCAGGAGCCCAGCCCAGCCCAGAAAGTGCAACATATAGCAGCAAAACACCAGCAAGCCAGCCAGAACCCTTCCATGAAAGTGACAGTGAAATCTAGTTGCCAACACTTGACCCACACATACACAGCACTTCAAGCGCATGACTGCCTCAGGACTGGTGGGGTCCTCATCTAGCCTGTGGCCCAACAGAGACCACTTGAGCTGCTGCCTTGAAGTCACAGCAAGCAGGGGTCAGAGGCCTTGCCCCTCTCCCTTCCCAGAGACCAGAAAGGAGCAATGAGGTGCCAAGTGCTGTCTGCTGTTGCCCTGGCCTGGAGTCAAGAATTCCACGACTACTTTTGCAGCAAAGTCCCAGTGTTGGCTTAAACTTTTAATTAATGACATCCTACCAGGCAATGTGCCCTACACATTCTGCACCATCAGGACCAAGGGGTACACGCTGCTGCTCGGGGAAATGGGATGCCCAGCCTGAGTGGCTGAGTGGATCCTCCAAGGCTCAGTCTGGGGGAGAGGAGTGGCGGCAAATGGGCTGGGCCCCAGGCAGCTCAACTGTGTGTGGAAGAGCCAGAGGGGAGGACGTAGTGCCCAGGCCCGGCATGTGAGGCACTGACACGAGGGGCCTCTAACAGGGGCTTCCGCCCGGGCTCAGTGGCCACGGCCACACATGCTGCTCCTCAGCCCACCTGCAGACAGAACCCCTGGAGAGTGGCTCCCACAGGCAGCTGCCCCAGGTGGTGGCCGAGCCAGACAGCGCTGATCCTGCTTGGCAAGGTGTGGGTGGACCGGCGGAGGCTCATGCAGGTGCATCTGTTTCAGTCTGGAATGGCCGCAACTCTGCCGCCAGGTGCTAGGTCACCGCCTGATGAGTCCTGGGGACTGAGGTCCAGAAGCGTGCTGCCTCAGACTTCACTGGGACGGCAGAGCTGCTCAATGACAGGGCTTCACACTTGTTTATTTTTGTTTAACCACCAGAGTCAGCACAGAGCAGCAGCTTTTCCTTTAGGTCCCCAAAGGAATGTCTTCTCCTCTTGCTGTGAAAGCACCTGCAGAGAACTAGGGCAGTGAATGTGAAGAAGAAATATTGAGGGAGGGAACACACTTTTTCTTTTGCTGGGAACTAAACCCAGGGCCTCACCCAAGCTAGGCAAGTTTTAGGAACACCCTTTTAATGTTCAAATATTTGAGAGGCTGCTGGTATGGGAACTACTCAGAAACCTGAGGATGGATTACAAGTTTGAGTTTGGCCTGGGCAATTTAGTGAGAACTTGTCTCAAAATAAAAGAAGTTAAAAGAGGGCTGGGATGTAGCTCAGCCCAGGGGTAGAGCACCCTTGGGATTAATCCCTAATACAAAACAAAAGCAAAAAGCAAAAACCAAAGTGAAAAACAAAACCCTTGAGCCTCAACTAGTTGGAGCTCCCAAGAGCAGGAGCCGGGGTGGTCCAGGAAGCCACTGTGCATCCAGAAATCAAGGGAGCAGCACTGCATGCCAGGCACTCAAGGTCCCAGCGGAGACTTCCTGCTGCTTGAGGATGGGGTCTGAAAGGCTGGCTTGAAATAACTCCTAGGGTTGGGCTCAGCGGGTAGGATGTGGACACAGCAGGAAGTTGCAAAAGGCACTGGGGGAAGAGCCACAGTGCATCAGCTGTCCCTCTTCTCCTTTACTTTGTTTTTGTGGTCCTGGGGATTGAACTCAGCACCTTGTGCTTGCGACAACACTCAGCTAACCACCCCCGCCCAGCTGTCCCTCTTCTGAGTGGCACCTCCTCAAGCCCGATTTATGAAGGCTGTGGATGAGAGGACAGTTGCCCACAGCCAGGAGCCACAGGGCAACCATCGCCAACCAGGGAGTGGGAAGCAAAGAAGACTGGCAGGGTCTGCAACCCATCAGCTCTGCCAGGGGAACCTGAAAGTCAGCCAGTCAACCAGCATCACCATGCCAAAGCTAGTGCCAACCCCAAGTGCCTGACAAGGCCTATTTCCTTGGTCACAGCTTATGGAGTCTGCCCACAACCCAAGGTGATCCCCAGGGATTGCGGAGGGAGGCGCGTTCGAGGGCTCTAGCTTGGTGCTCTCAAGGGAGGCGGAGCCCAGCAGGAAGCACCCTGGCCAGTGCTGTTCTCTTCAGCCAAAACCTGAACACTACACACACCAAGGTGCTCAAATGCTTGAACCCTGGCTGCACAACTGATAGCAAATGTTATCCTGAGGCAGGACCATCTACTCCATGGCCAGAGCCTTAGCCGTGGGGACTTGTGTGGTTTGCACCTAATTTGAATAGACGAAAGCCAGGGGAGGAAGCGGGGCGGAGGGACAAGCACTGGCTCAGCATGGGGACCCCATCCCTGCTCCATTCCCCTCCAAGCCTGTGGGGCCCATGTGCTCTGGCAAACAGAAGTGTTGGAGGACAGGTGGAGAGAAGACACAGGACAGGCAGCCATCAAAGCTGCTCTACATTCCTCTTCTGAGACAGGGTCTCAATATGTAGTTGAGGCTGGTCTGGATCTCTCCGTGATCCCCTTGACTCAGCCTCCCAAGTGCTGGGGTTACAGCTGTACGTACTGATAGGTCTCCCACACTACCTCAGCAGCTATTATGTATAGCAGCTGCCCTCTTCCTACGGTGCCTTGCCCCCTCCCCTGTGTGATGTCATGCCAAGATGGTTGCTCCCACCAAAGAATAAACCCTTCTTCCCAGTATGGCCCTGTTCCTGCCTAGAAAGTAACCTAATACTCGCTCACCTCCTACCACTTAGTGACATCACCGGCTCCTCCATTCCCTCACTCAACCCCACCTCAGCCCCTACAAACCCCACCCCAGTCTCTATAAAAGACTCTCCCTGCCCCAGCCATATTGCTTTTGTCTCTCCTTTGTTCAGAGACACCCCGGCAGATCTATTCCCATAATAAAGGCTTGTTGTGGCCTGGTCTGGTCTTGGTTTTCGGCCCTTTTACCTGACACGTACCATGCCTAGCTAGTGCACCTTCTGGGTTCACCACACCTCCGCACAACATGCACCCTGCAGCCACCTGGCCAGGAAGAAAGGTATTGGGAATCCAGCCCCCATTCTTCATGCTTTTTCTCCTGTGGCCTCCCTTCCTTGAACACCAGACAGGCCCCAACAACCTGGATGGGCCTCCTCCTGCCTTCTACACTCCGTGCTGCTCCAGCACCACTCAGCAGGAACCATCTGGCTTTTGGTCTTTCAAGGCTGTCAAACCAAAGAACTGCCTGCAAATCACTGTCGGGCTGTCCCCTTCCTTGGCCAGCAAGGTGGCCTGAGCTCCACCCCCAGGGACAGTAACACATGGACTCCCCTGTGCGGCAGAACAGGATACCTCCAGCATGCATTTCACAGCACTCCCCAGAAGAGTTGTTTGCCCCACCTTGGTCTGAAGGACCCTGTGGCAAATGAATGACAACACAAAAGATGCCCCGAAATGTGGCTCTCCCATGTAAGGCCTTGCTCTCTTCCAGGACGGACCAGTGACGGCGTCACAAAAACAGCTTCTTCCCACTGGGTCACCGTGTAGGCTGCTCACCAGGCCAGAGCCAGAGTGCCTGGGAGGGTCCACCGAAGGGATCCTGTACACACACACACACACACACACACACACACACACACACACACACGCACGCACACTCTCTCTCACTCTTTTTCTCTGACAGATCCACACTGTCTAGGCTTTGAAATATGTACAGTGGAAACAATCCCCCTGGGGTCGTCATGTTCAGATTCCACCATGAATGGAGGCCCTGACAGCCTGCACGGCAATCACTTGAGGAAGGCTTGAGGAAGTCGTCTTGGTTCCTCCCTTCTGCCCAGGCTCACTAGAATATTAACATTGTTCTCAGGATGGGGACAATACTCCCTGGGGTAAATGAAACCAGTACTGCAGCCTGCCAGGTACCTTAGCTCACCTGTGAAAGATGCTAGAGAGAACTGGAGGAAAACACACAGCAGTCTTTCAGTCTCAAACAATTTTCAATTATTGCTAGAATACTTCTTTCCAAAATTCATCACCGAATTTAAAAAATGTGGAATTTGAAGAAGGGCAAGGGCCCCTTGCGATGGATGAGTTTTCAATCTGACCTTGGGAAAGGGAGCAACTACCCATATGTTGTCACTAAAATCAAATCCACATCAATTACTAAAGCAGTGGCCATTTTTCCTCCCCTAGGACTGGAGACTGAACCCAGGCAGGGCCTGTGCACTGAGCTACATCCCAGCCCTTTTTAAATTTTGAGACAGGGTCTAAGTCGCCCAGGCTGGGCTAGAACTTAAAATCCTGCCTCAGCCTCCCATAGTGCTGGGAATGTGGGTGTGCACCACCTCCCCCGCTTTACAGCCTTTTGCAGATGCGAAGGCAGCAAGCACTGGGCCAGGCTGGGCGGCCCCCACCTCCCTCGATGTGCACTGAGCTGCACTGAACTTCCCTCTAGAGCTACCAGGTGGAGAGGCAGGTTACTGTTCACAAAAGAGGCACGGAAGTAGGTGAGAATGGCGTGCTCCACGGCTAGGTCACAGGCGAGCAGCCAGCTTGTACCCACTCTGAGCTGGCCTGCAGAGGCTCCCCAACCACCTCTGGTGGCCTTCCCCACGCAGCACATCCCACACATCTAGGATCCCTTCCCCCCTCTTCTCCCCACTGAGCTTTCATCCACCAGCCTGCTGCGGGGTCCCAGTGTGGGTCCTTGCTTGTTTCCTTCCTCTTGCCCAGTGTCTCTGAAGGCACCCAAATCTGCTCTCGGGGGCTCTCCCCACTCACCTTCACTTCAACTCAGCACAACCCTCCCACCGCTCAGACCAGGAGCCAGTCACTCTCCCTTCTCTTTCTTACTCTCCCACAGCCAATCCAAGGGCGGATACAGTTGTCTCTTATCTCCAGAGGTCTCCAGGACCCATCAGGCGTTAGCTGTGGATGCACCCTCACCTGAGCAGCGGTACCTCACACAGCCTCTGAAGGGCTTCCCTACTCGCTCCCCTTCAACAGATGTGGAACAGCTGCCATAGCTACGTTTTGACAACCCAGGTGTAGCACTCTCGTGCTAGAAATGCCTCTCCCAGGTTAAGTGATCATCTAGAGTGGCCCATGAGCCCCAGCAACTCTGCTTGTCACAGGGGCACTGGCCTTCAGCCTCTGCTGTGCTCTTTGCACATCTGTGGCCGTCTCCTCCCCATCCTGTCCCCACCTACACAGCTATTTAACATGAGCCTGCCTGAACCCAGCACCTCCTCGAAGCCCTAGCCAGCTGTAATTTCTCTCACTTCTCCCCCTTCCCGTACCAGGCAATCCAAGGAGACAGGGGTGTGATCAACATGCCCCACAAGAGCACCTTGCCCATGGCAGACAACAGATCCGTCACTGAACGTCTGTTCAGACTTTCACACTCCAGGCAACAAACCAGAACCCCAAACAGCACTCTGATATGTGATACATGTGCTGTGCCATTTCCCTGTGGCATTAGAGTGTCATATTGAACGACAATTTCATCTTCCCCTATGTACCCAGGTAGGTGTTGGAAAAAAGCTGCAGGTCTGACTCGTGGGTGTACCATAAGGTCAGACACACCATGCACTGCACAGAAAGCAACTAGGAACTGTCAAGACCTGGCGACGACGACGGCACAGGTGCGCATGGCCTGAGGCACGGGGAGAGCATGGGGAGGACAAGCCAGTGACCCGAAACACGGGGGTCTGCTCTGAGGACGGTGGGCCTGAGCTTTCCCACACATCCCTTTGCTTTTGTTCAGCCTATTGGTGCAAGCAATGCACTCTGAGGGGCTGCCTGAGTCTCAGTCTTAAATATAGCATCAGGAGACAAGGCAAGATTTTACTGAGAAAAAGTGAACTTTTAATTATCTTGTGAATCTACTTAGAAAAACACAGACAAGCAATGTTCACAACTATAAATTTAAACCTCTTGCACTAAAAAAACACAAAACAAACACAAAACCACAGGTACGAACTGTAAACCTGTATTAATTATCAACTAGTTTACGGTTAATTCTTAGCAGTAATTCAGTATTTTCCTCCTTGGCAATTGTAATGTTTAGCACCAAATGATCTCCCACAGAGGTATTAGTGACAATGGTGGCTGGGAGTGTAAGGAGATGTTTCGCACGATGCTGCCCACACCCCTGCACTCACACCATACTCAGGAGGCGTGGTGGCCGATGTGGCGCATGCAGATTCCCAGGGCAATGGAAACAAGACAGAGGCACAAGGTCACACAACTTTAATGTAGTGCATTGTAGAAAAGGCCAGCTTTCGCTCCCAGGTGTGCTCTCGTCCTCAGACTTTAATGTCATGATTTAGAAGATGCGATGTTATTGCCTAAATATTATTCTATACACTTCCATCAGTGTCAGGAAAACACCTTAAGGTGCTGTTGGGAGCAATGCTACATAATTCTAGGGAAAAATCATTCGAGTAGGCCTAGTTCTCCTGCCTACAGGCCAGCTATAACACTCCAAGACATAATTCCCTTTTGGCCTCAGGTCACAAGGGAGATCTCAATGATCCCATGATGCTGTAAGGCTCCAGGACAAGACCACACCTGCGGGAGACACCCTGGGAGGAACTAAATCTTCATCTGCATAGTTCCTCATTGTTCTTAGATTTCTGCCGCCCCTACCCAGTCTTTTGTTACACCTTGTTCATCCCAATGTGATACTGAAATCTACATTATTCATTTGTTACATTTGTTTCTTTGGATGTACTAAATAAAAGGTGCTGCAAGCTAGGGCTTCTTGTCTTTGCCGCCCAGAGCAGCACTGATCAGACCCAAAGCTCAGCTTCTTCTCAGTCTCATTTGTCTACCTTTCCTGTAATTCACCGTGTGCTGCCGTGGCTCACAGGAGACTAGGACTTACTGCAGAGGTTCTGGTAACGTCCCCTTCCCCTGCTCCCTACATTTGGCGCCCAACGTGGACGTGAATCGGATCCACAAGTGAACTCACCTGTGAGACAAACTCGGAGTAAAAGAGACAACACACGGATCTCCCAGGACGATTTCTGGACTTGGACGAGGGACTCTGGTGCTAAGTGTATCCAGCTGGGGGTAATTTTCTGTCTTTGCTGAGTTACAATTGTGGGTCACTCTCTGTCAACAGAACAGTGTAACTTTGCCAAATTACTTAAGTCGCTGTTAAAGTAAGCTATGTACCCAGTACCTAAGGATGCTGTGATAGATTTGTTAAAAGACATACAAATGTATGTCCCATCTTTTCCCCAGGAAGGGACAACTAACTTAATAGCATGGGAACGTGTAGGTACTGTTCTCCATGAGGTTTGGCGAAGGGGTGATCGTCTCTCCCCCCGAACGCACCCCACTTGGACCTGAGTCCACTCTGCTCTCAAATTCTCTCAGTCAGTTCAGGAAACCTCGGCTACCCCTCCCCCCACCAACCCTTCTGTCCAGGTTTCCCCTTGTTCGGCTTCTTCTCCGGTTTGCTTTCATCTCACTGCGGCTTCTGCTCCACCACCACAGTGTGCTGAGGAAGACCCTAACTCTCTAGCCCCTCAGCCATCTCACAAAGGTCTAGCTGCCCCTCTTGTGAAGCCCTCTTCTGGGGCCACTCCCTATTGCCGTACCCTGCAAAAGGCTGTGACATCAGGCAAGGCAGTGGGAGAGACCCTTTGTGCTTTCCTGTCTGTTTTGCCTGATCCTGACAACTCAGAGGTGGACATGTATGTTCATGCCTCATTTGATTTTAACATCCTAAAGGAGCTCAGGCAGAGTGTGCTAACTAATGGTGTCCAAAGCCCCTATACAGTGGGTTTGTTGGACAATGTACTTCAGACTTATTCTCTGGTTCCTCATGATGTTTTTCACCTTGCAAAAACGTGCCTATCTCCAGCTCAGTATCTCCACTTTGAGGTGGAACTTCGTTCTTTAATCAGGGAACAGGCTCATAAAAATGCTCAGGGAGATGCTCAGTCGAGAGAAGTTACTATGGACATGTTATTGGGCACAGGTGACTTTTCGGATTTAAGCAGGCAGGCCTGTTGCCCAGCATTACTCTTCCACCAGCTAGAGGACCTCCTGCGGAGGGCTTGGGCTTCTGTGCCAGTTGATGGTGCGCCAACGGAATCTTTTACTCAAATTATGCAAGGGCCGGTGGAGACTTACACAGAATTTGTAGCAAGATTACAACAAACTGTTAGGAGACAGATTTCTAATTCCCAGGCAGCAGACATCCTGATCTTACAGCTAGCCTATGAAAATGCTAATATGGATTGCAAACAGGCAATAAAATCCTGTTCACTCCTCTAAAGATCTTGGAGCATATATTAAGGCATGCCAAAATGTTGGGTCTCCTTCACACAATGTGGCTCTGATGGCTCAGGCCATCTCCCAACATTTACACGGTACACACAGTGATTTAAAATGTTTTAATTGTGGAAAAATTGGGGCATCTCAGAAAAAACTGCAAAATGAAAGGGGCTTTACAAGCTGACCCAGAGCCACTAGGTCAGACATCCAGAGAAAATAAGTTACCACCTGGCCTTTGCCCTCACTGTCGAGAAGGCATTCACTGGGCTAAAGCCTGCCACTCCAAATATGATAAGGATGGCACACTGATGCAAGAAAAATGGAAATTGGGCCCAGGAAACTATAGGAGATCAGGGCCAGGAGGCTCCAGTCCCCCTGAATCAGCAGTACCTGGTTCAGACCCATGCACAAGTACAAAATCAGACAGCACGGGTGTCCAGACGGACATTTCTTTCCTCATCAAGGGAACACTGGGGAACTCAGGAATAGATCTTCCTGCTGCTCAGAGAGTTCACCTACTGGGAGGTGAGACTCCGATATCTGTCCCCACAGGAATTCATGGACACCCCCCCCCCCCCCGGAACCATTGGCTTGATACTTGGAAAATTCTCTGTAACTTTGAAAGGCATTACTGTTATTCCAGCTATTGTTGATTCTGATTGTACCTCGGAATTGTGTGTTCCTGTTAGCTCCACAGGACTTTGGGTAATAGAACAAGGAGATTATATTGCACAATTGTTGCTCTTGCCTAAATCACAATTAAATAATGTTAGCCTTAAAAATTCCCAAGAGGGTCCTCAGCCAGAAATTCCTCAAGAAGAAATTTATTTCACCCAAGAGATTTCCAAAAACCGCCCCATGTGCAAAATTAAATTGAATGGCAAATTCTTTACAGGATTGATAGACACAGGCGCGGATGTGTCTGTGATCGGCACATGTTTTTGGCCATCATCTTGGGGGAAAAAACCAACTAAAACATCTCTGGTAGGCCTTGGCACCCCCCAACAAGTTTTACAAAGCTCCATTCCTCTGCCTTATGAAGGGCCTGATGGTCAATTGGGATATATTTGTCCTTACACAGCTCCCATACCTGTAAACTTATGGGGCAGAGATTTGTTGGAAGAATGGAGAATTGTAGTGACTACGTTGCCCCCTGAAACTTCACCGGGCCAACAGATGATGTCTAAAATGGAATTATGTCTTGGAGTGTTATAGCTGGCCTGTAGGCAGGAGAACTAGGCCTACTCAAATGATTTTTCCCTAGAATTATGTAGCATTGCTCCCAACAAGGTGCTACTTAATTTACACCATAATTACTGGGTTACAGCTTTAGCTCATTGGCAATTTTGGAAGCGATATTTTTGAAAGCTATGGATGTCCCTGATATCCGCTTAAACCGGACGCCGTTCAGAGACAGTCTTGGCAGCTTACAGACTTCCATCTCCCACTGCACCAGGTTCTCAGCGGCGTGGCCGTCGCCGTGGACACAGAAGAGCAGGAAGCGCTCCCTCTGCTCGTAGTCGCAGTTATTGGCGTCTAGCACTTTTCGGATCTCCCGCATCATGTCGCTGGGATCCATGGAGCTAGTGGTTTTCATGCTCCAGGTGAAGCGCAGGGAGCGAGGTTTTGCTTCTTTGTTTTCGTCCTTTTGCTCGGCGGACACATTGCGACTGAAATGCACAGTGGCAGGTTTATTTTTAATTGTGCAGAAAAATGAACCTTTTCCACCTTAGCTAGTTCAGCAGCAATATCTTCAACATCAAACTGATGCTCAGGTTTTCCCATGCAAACTCACAGTCTCGAAGAAGTACGCATCTATCCCACCTTCCCCTGTGCACAAGCCACGCATACAAACTACCTGCCTGGAAAATTTCCATAGCCCCTGTGCTGACCAAAATCAAAGTGTTTTGGTAAACAGAACTGTTAGGCATCAAGCACAACAGACAGCCCACTCTCTAGGTCTACTCGGGGTGGACGCTGACACCAGCCTTCTGCTCTGCTCCCCCAGTGCCCCTCACCACGACTGTCACGGAGACTCAGTGTATCTGGGGACTCAATATTCACAGCTTAAAACTGCTTTTCCCGGAAAACAGCCCCAGATGCTGAGTGCACAGCTGAGTTAAGCATTTTCCACATCACCTCTACAAATCTCACTGTTTTCCTCCCAGTTTGTTAAACTTCCGGTTTCATGGTTTAAAAAGAAAGATCCTGGTACCATGTGCCTGTAGCCCCTGCTATTCAAGAGGCTGAGGGAGGAGGACTGAGCCCAGGAAAGGTCGTAAAGTGAGATACCACCTAAAAAACAAATAAAATAAAAAACCAAAAAGCTCAACTAAGGTGACATAATCTTACTACTGAAATAGAAAAATGAAACTGGTCTACAGAGAACTGAAATGACTAGTCTCCATATCTGGTAGATTTAGAGTGTGAGCTAAAATGCTGAGTGAGATACTTGGTTACAAAAATGAGCATGGGTTCTCCAACATTTTGGGGCTCAGGATGCCTGTGAGGTGAGGCAAAAATGCAGGAAAGGCATCTGGTGGAGGCTGTTTCATGCGAAACGAGGAAGAGAGGCAGTGGGCTAAGGACGGCTGGCCTCCAGAGGGACCTATGAGGACAGCTCTGAAGTCTCCATACAGGATCACAACAGTACACAATGAAGCCGGGGGAAGAGCTTTTGTTCTGAGCAGAGAGACAACCTCCCTCTGCATGGAGGCAGGAGGAATGGAATGTGCTCTCGGCACAGGGGCCCCATGACACCCTAGCCACACTGAGCTCTTTCCACAGGCGGGCCTCATCTTGCTCAGGGCAGGACAAAGGCTCCATCACCACCTTCCTACTGCAGCAGGGCCCGGTGCAGGCTGTGGGCACTAACCCTGCTGCCTCCATGGGGCAGCCAGGCCCAGCACTAGGGGCTTCTGTGGGACATGGCTCTTTAGGCAGCTGTGGCTACAGAAGACTTTCATTCAGAAAAAAGACCCATCAACAGAGCTGGGGTAGAAAAACCAGGAGGGAAACAAAGGGGTCAGTGTGAAACTGCATGGTGGTGACTGGTGGGAAAGAGGCCAAGTGGAGACCTGCAAGACAGCTACAACACACCAGAGAGCAGAGTAAGGCTCCTACAAGCATCTTAGAAGAAAACATACCTAATGTGAAACATGCAAATCCTACCAAAGACCTGTCCCGTCCCTTGCGAGCAGAACCACATGGAGCGTCAGTGAGGGTCAAGGCTTCTTCCCACGACCCCTGCCTCCAACCCCAGGCTTCCCCACTCAGAGGCACTGGGACTGCTCTCGAGGCCACGCACTTACACCCAAAACGCTGAGGCAGGGGTGGGGAGGCCTCGGTGGCACACCAGCACCCTCAGGTGGTGACTGGGGGTCGGTGCAGCCTCCTCAGCCTGCCACTAGGAGGCGGCAGCAGCAGGTACAGAACAGGCCCCCTCTGAGCACCCTACAGGGACAACAGGACTGTCATGCAGAACATTCGGAAATGTGCCCTTCTGCCACAGAAACAAGGTCAATATCTAGAGGAGATGTGAAGTAAAAATCATTTCCCTCACCTTGAGCCCTCATATCTCCCGTTCCTCTCATATTCAGTTGGAAGCCTCAAGGAATAGAATGTAGAAGCAGAGAGAAGTGGGAAAGAGAAAAGACATCTTACACACTAGTACACGACCACCCATGTAGCAACACAAACATCAGACAATAAACAAATCAAAACACTTTCCAGTCCCCAGTTGGGCTTACTGAAACCCCTGCTCTCAGTCTGACTCAACAGGCGACATGTTGCTCCTGCGAGGAGGACACAGGCACTGGCAGGGCCACGGCTGCCGTGCTGCTGGGTCTCCCAGCAGGCTTTGAACCACTCCTCACTGTGTAAAGGGCTTCCAATGAAAAGGAAACGCACAGGCTATCAGTTGAATTCTAACTTCAATTATAAAATTTTCTGTCCAAGGAAAAATTTGCCATCGGGGAAGATCAACTGAAAAATAATCAAGGAATAGAGTTTCCAACAGGAAGAAAGCACTTTCCCCACGCAGTTTCTGATAAAGAGCTCACGTTAACAGAGCCTCACAGTGACCCATCAGTTTTGTAAACACAAAACCCCGGCAGCCGGCCTTCCGGTGGCTCAAGAGGCCCAGGCATGCCTCGGCCCTTACAGCAGGTTTCCTGCTTTGTGTGTGTGCACTCCAAGCACAGCAGTATTTTTGGTCTCTTGACTGTTAACTCCAGAAATATTAATCAGATCAGAATACCACTTACAAGAGTGCTTTAGTAAAAACAGTGAGACACTTCAATGGTTTGGGGAAAGTGGCTTTTAGACAGAATACTATTTACTCTTCAACTTTCCAAAAACATTAAAACATTTGTGCTATGCAGCTTACCTCTAATTTTTGAAAACTCCAAATCAAATGAGGCATAGATTTGAATTTTATGCTTGTCTCCAGTATCAGAGTATTAACTAATCTGTCGTTTTAAAGCCTTTTTGCTAATTTAATCCTTAGTAAAATAAAAATGACAACTAACACAAATTATCACTTACCTTTTGCATGCTTGTGGCTAATCATAAATTACATGTTAATGTTACCAAACATCTCATTCTTCAAACAGG